>NC_136792.1:18691083-18888583 GCF_951216825.1 Electrona antarctica | reverse complement strand
CAATAGTGAGTGAGTGTGC
Source organism: Electrona antarctica (assembly GCF_951216825.1). Lineage (NCBI taxonomy): Eukaryota > Metazoa > Chordata > Actinopteri > Myctophiformes > Myctophidae > Electrona > Electrona antarctica. The sequence continues at coordinate 18,888,564 of NC_136792.1, read as the reverse complement.
TCATCCATAACAATGTGATATGTGATCGGTAATTATATAGGCTGGCCTCATTGCCAGGCAAGGCGGTGCTGTGCCCTGACCCCCACCTCCTCACCTCTCCGTGCCCTTGGCAGAGCTCCCGGGTATGAGGTGGTAATGAGAGGGCAAAGGGACAGGCATAGCCCCGAGGAGCAGGGGGCAGGGGCCAAACAACAAGGGGGCAAAACATACACACGCCGCACATCCATGCTAAGCAGACATCCATTACGAATTCCACTGGCAGCATTCCATGATGTCAGTCCCATCACGGCTAATAAAAGTGGCCTGTGATCCACAGAGCCCTGCTGAGGACAGGGATTCTAAAATGAGAATTCTGCATATCTTAATCCCTGTGTCAAAGGCAGCATGCCTCAACATTAATTGTTCTTGTCACCTTAGGGTGGGCTGGGGTTGATATAGCGGGGCAATTTCTTTTCCTCCCTTTTCATAATAGAGGTTATAGGATAAGGCAAGACGAGACTACAGAATATCACTCTTTTGAACATTTCAAAGTCAACCAATTAAAAGCAACAAAATTAAATTTTAAGCAGTACCTGAAACGAGCATTACATGTGCCTTTGATGTGACATACACACACAGAGGAGAGAGAGAGAGAGAGAGAGAGAGAGAGAGAGAGAGAGAGAGAGAGAGAGAGAGAGAGAGAGAGAGAGAGAGAACAGTGTGTCCTTTACTCCCATAACAGCAGTGCGTTTCCCCACAGGACTGTGGGTTAGTGACAGCTTGGGCCCATCACTAAGATGAATGGTTCTGTCCTACACAAGGCCTTTTAATTAGCTCCACAAGCTGCCTTTCATAGAGCACACACACATGGTTATATCCACATACGCTCACAGACACACACACACACACACACACACACACACACACACACATACACATACATTCGGCAGGACATTTCAAAACTTTGGATAATCAGCGAATAATGGTTTGTACTTTGTAAATCAATTCTTTCCACATAATATATGCAATCCCACCATCCATGCACCACCTACAACCTGTTGGTGATAAAAAGTCATTTCCGTTGAGCACGATCAATCCATCATCATTACAGTGGCAGAGAGGAGGGGCGTGGAAAGGGAAATGCCTGGGATGGTGAGTGGGCGGGGGTGGCATTCATGGGGCAAGCAGACAACCTGGCAACCAGACGGGTACCATCATGGACCCGGACAGGAAGTAAGAGATCATACTCCTCTGCTGACTCTCCTTCAGTCACTTGTTCAGCTTCTCATTTCCACCCCGCTCTCCTTCCCCACACATGGTTGGGAACAGAGAGCCCCCGTCTACTATTAGGGCAATGGGGTTGGGTTGGAACGAGAGGCTCAGAGGAACCACCGCGCCGAGGCGGTTTCAATTACAGACTGTCTGAGAGCAGAGGATGAAGCTTGTGGCTGCTCGCAAAACATTACCATCCACCATATCTGCAGCGTCTGCCCAGATGGAGAGAGACGCTGGGTGCTCTACACATCGCTGTCCAATTAGTGGAGCTACAGTATCCACCTTCACATTGGAGGGAGGGAGGAGAACAAATACAATAAAGTAGGTTCTAGATGGGCGGGAGTCTGTCGAACCTGAGTGAAGGAGCGGTACAATAATGGCACTACCTGCTCAGAAAAAGCTCCCTCACTTGGACCAAAGGGATTTAGACAACCATAGCACCATTTGTGTGCAGTGTGTGTGTGCGCGCACGCACACACGGGCGCACGCACGGGCGCACGCACAGGCGCACGCACGCACACAGATATCTTCATTCTCCTCATTTGTTAGTGCCATGGATGTTCAGTGAGGTGTACACCTAGGATGTTCAGGAATTTTCTCCTTCTTCAACATCTTCAGTCTTCTAAACAGTAGATTAAACACACACACACACACACACACACACACACACACACACACACACACACACACACACACACACACACACACACACACACACACACACACACACACACACACACACACACACACACACACACACACATAGAAAAGTACACAGACAATAAAAGCAGACAAGAGGCTTACATCTGTCACACTGCTGGAGCAAACATACCGCAGCCTCACAAGACACCACCAGCTGTTCCTGGAGCCCTGACCCAAGGTTTGTTTAAGGGCCATAGTTTTCCCTGTCCTGTCTTTCGCCCCTCAATTTCAATTTACTCGGATACACAGTAACACAAAGGAGGGCAGTGTGTCAACGCCCACAGGTCTTTGAAGTGCACGGGCAATGTTGGTTTTAGACATCTGAGCAGCTTCAGAACGAGAGTGTGCTCTCTCTACTGTCTGCCTTGCTCGCTCCCATTCATCACACACACATTCGCCAGGATAGAGGGCACTCAAAGTAAAGAGGAACAGAGGGAAACAACACTCCAGCACTCAGTGACGGGACGGAGATGATTGGCTGTTAGCCAAGCCGGGCTGCATCATTGCTAAAGGCGAGGTTCACTGTTCAAGTACCCTCGTAGACATGGGACAAGAGTAAACCCTTGATTAAACTACCCCCACACTCCAACATATCCCATGTTTGTAACTTTTGCATGGGCTATGGGCCTGGAACTGACCTCCTAACCTTTGGATATCATAAGATCTTTATCAGATCTATGTGAAATACTAAAATTCTATAAATCTGTCAGGCGTGCTGTGAGTAACTGCATTCCATTCACTCAATCTTGACATTCCCTGTCTGTGTGGAAAATGGTCATAGCCAGCAGGCGAGTCAAACAGATTTGATTTCACTCATATCTAGTAACAGTGCGTTTTTCTTTCTCCTGCGCTGGGTGTAACATTATCTGCCCTGTCTCCCCCCCTTCACACACCTCAGTCACCCCCCACCCTCCCTCCCCCAAGCCTCAGGAGAAATCTACTGGCTAGCATGCCTGGAGATGGACAGAGAAAAACCTGCCTGATTGCAGCTCTCAGCTGATCTGTGGGGACCGAGGCCTTTGCTATTGGAGAGAGAAAAAAATGGGTATATGGATGGATGGATGGATGGATGGATGGATGGATGGGGAATGAAGGAAGGGAGGGTGGGCGTTAGAGGAGGAGAAATCAATAAGCCAGCCAAGTGTGTCCTTTCTTTGGTTTGAGCTGGTCCAAATCCCCCCTCTTTCTTCCGCACAAAGGAACAGTCCACAGCATTGCAATCACTCTAGATTCTAGAGTCTAGAAGATCATATCTAGAGACAGATATTGTACAGTCGAGAGCAGCGGCTCCCATCATAGGCTACTTACTGTACCTTATCTCACACCATCATAGGCTACTTACTGTACCTTATCTCACAACAAATGTGTATGTGGAATACCTCAATGTTTAATCTGAGAACGTGACAAACCGAAAGCATCGAAATACACAAAAAAAACCATTCATATTACAGTCAAAACGTGTAAAATGTCTCTAAAACAATATAATTCTACAGAGAATGTATTCACTTTATTAAACATATTCCATGTTTAATACACATACGTATCATTACTACAATGTACACTTGCCCGAAGGGCGCTTTTTTTCTAGGTAAATGTAAGAACCTGCTTAAGAACCTGCTAATAACAACCAATAGAAGTCAGCAACCTGGCGGAGAATAAATAACAGACAAATACCTGACAAATATACCTAGACGATCCTAGTGAGGGGATTCAAGAAAACAAACTCAGAAGGACATAGACAATGTGAGACATCTTTCTCCACCAAACGTTAGTGGTTGGATATGGAAACAAAAGGTGATGGAGAGGGAATATGATAGCCATCTCAGACACATTTCACATCCTAATCCCTCGTGTTGTGCATGTGTTAAAAGGGCATCTGCCTTACCCTCGTTCGTAAGCGAGAATGCATTAGTCAAGGCAGCCTTTGGACACTTAACCTCTGCCCGTGGAGGACCTAATCGATTCCTTCAGAGCAATGGAACGCAGCAAAACAAAGGTCTGCAGTCATTCTGTGCTGGCATTGAGGGCCAGGCCAAAAGCCTCTCCCACAAGGTCAATATTGGAGCCTCCACCTTGATAAGGACCCAACAAATGCTAAAGACAGGACGGTATAGAGGCAGTGGTACTTTCCAGTCAGGCTGATTCATAAATAAGATGACATCATACCCTTTGTATGGCTGTCTTTCTGGTCAGGCTCACAGCCGTGTGCCCTAAAGGATGGATTATACTGTATGACTAAAACTTAGCTCATGGAGCACTGACTGTTGATATTTGGTATATCAAGAATCATGACAGGCCCTGAAGATACCTCGTCATAGATGACCATGATTGGCGGCTAAAATCATTCATCCCAACTGTTGCCAACAAAGCAGTGTCACTGTTCTTCAGGCTTCATCTGACTGAAAGGGCCATGTTTGATGAAAGGACAGCTGTCATAGTGGGGAACAAACATAAGTAGTATGTTGACAGAGAGATGCAGAGGGAAAAGAAGGTCATATATCTGAGGGGCACTTAGGAGCCATGGACCAGGGGGGCCAGGATATTGTTCGTCAACACGACTAACCCCATGGGGCTCTCAGAAAACAGTCTGGCTCTCATTTAGTCTGTCCTTGTCTGTCGGAGACCAACTCATAGTACAGCAAACATAAAACACTACTTGGAAAAAAATATAATTTCAAAGTAGAAAGGCTTTATTGATATGCTTTGTTTGATATGACAGTAGGTCATCAGGTCAACAGTATAATTCCAGCAGAGGGAATGGGATAATTGAGTAGGCCTACTCAAAACCAACGCAAAGGTTTTACAGTGGGCACTTGAAGTTATGTACACATGCAGGCAAGCCATAAATTAATATAAATCTAAATCTGATTACAACTCTAAGTGGTTAAAAACATGTCCTTCAGAAACTAAATAAAAAAAAGGAAATATGGAACAAGCCAAATCATTCAAAATTAATCTAGACAGTAGTGAAAGAAAAATAAGCAATGCCTATGTGTCATGTGTCTTGTTGGTTTAGAATAACATACAATCAACTTGTTTGCTCCTTTTCATCTATTTTCATGACAAGAGCTTACAGACAAAACCATCCTATCTGAACAATAGAGCCATGATTGTTGCGGGCATAAAGTGAAACTGTATCTGTCATGTAGCCCCCTTCCAGAACGCAAGGCCGAAGCCTTCAGACGAAAAAGAAAAGCCAAAAAATGTCCCTCCGGTACAATGGCAGCCTTTGTCAATCCGCAGGCAGATACGTAGCAAACAAAATGGTAAATGTTTGAGCAATGAAACTGAATCCATGTTCATTGCTGAAAGCAGGGCCAAAGCTATTCAGCTCTTTGGCAGGCCATCTCTGTGTCTGGGGAGGGGAGAGGAAAGTGAAGTGGTAGAACTTACCAGGAACATTTCCCTTGATTCACAAAGTAACCAGCAAACGTCACTTTAACGCAACTGATTCTCTTTCTATTCTGTGAGGAGGGTCGTTTAGTTTGGAGTGCAGAAAATAGTTTGTGGTGCACGTCTCTCTACTGCTTACAAAACTAGGCCATATTTCCACATGTTTGGCCCTCATGTCGACAAGGCTTTGTTTAGATTTTTTTGTCAAAGTCATGTGTTCTGTTTGGATTCGGGCCCCTGATCTCGGGCTGCCAACAAATACAGTACAAAATCCATAAGTCACTATATTGGCTCCTTAATGGAACCACGTCACTGGGGCAGATTTATTGTGATTGAAGAGAATGCCGACATTGACGACGACTTAAGCAAAAATGGAGTAAAAAAACCACACTTGTGTGAAGCGAGGAGCACCTGGTAATGTGTGTTTAAAGTACCCTAAAAGAACATAAAAAATCCATAGACTTGGCTGCCAGCCTGCCACATGACATCACGTTTAGTGCTCTAAACTCCAATACTTGTGCACGTCTGCTAATGAGGGGTGACCAACAACCGAACACGCATACATCAGAACATTTCTACCACTGTAGATAGGTTTGCTTAGTCTACCTACACACATTGTATAGTCCTGAGCCATAAATAGATGTGACCAAACGGTATAACGTAAACTAAAGACAGAGTTGTGTCCTGCAGAAGCATGCATCTGCCATGGACTAAATCTACCCACAGCCTGCAGCTGTCAACAGGAAGCCCAGAGTGACCCGCACACGCACACGCACACGCACACACACACACACACACACACACACACACACACACACACACACACAGTGTCTGATCAGGCCATGATTGGCCCCAGACCAAAAACTACATATCTGCCCCGCTTTCCCTGCCAGTCACTGTGTTCCGTCATTGTCATCAACGCTTTGGTTTATTCATGAAAATCAATAGCTATGATAAACACAGTAGCATTATAATTAAAAGTGCTATCGGAGATTTTGTAAACATATGCTATATTTAACACACGTGTTGGCAAATGTACACCACAGCAGAGTGCCTACAAATGTACCCTCTCAGGGCAACGAGGGGCTTCTGGTTTTCGTCATTATAATGGTCCCCAGCACCTCAAGGGTTCTGTCGGGATTGTCAGTTTGCTCATATTTTCCCTGGCTCGTCGGGGGAAAATTTACGAGAACATTCTTTAACGGTTTGTTATTTCATGGGCTGGCAGAGTCGGTGTTGGTGAGAGCCTATAGTAAACGTCCTGTAGGACCTCCACTCGTCGTGGGGACCACAGGCACTCCAAAGTGAGCAGAACAGCTCAGAACAGTTCTTGCTTCCAACAATCTATCATACAGACACACAGCCCCAGGTACACCCTGTGGAGAGGCCAGAGTGTATATAGGGAATGCATGTGTGATTATACTGTAACCTCCTTTCTCCTCTATGTCTCTTTGTCCCCTACAGAACCATACTGAATAGTGTATACATATATATATATATATCATAGTGCCTTTGCTTGTTTAAACCATTTTTCTCATTCATCATTAGTGTATTTTTAAGTCAGTTTTGATGAGATGAGATGCCCTGATAGTTACAGATGGGATTTGAAAGGCATGTATTGTAGCTGAAGTCAAATCCCCGATCAGTGTTCATTAACAAAACAACTCAAGTGAGCAGAGTCAAACAACAGGAACGCACGCACGCACGCACGCACGCACGCACGCACGCACGCACGCACGCACGCACGCACGCACGCACGCACGCACGCACACACGCACGCACGCACAAACGCACGCACGCACGCACGCCACACACACACACACGTGTTAACACACCATCACTCTTGCTCACACACACACAGCCAACAACACATCGAGGAGCCAAAAGTGATCCATTAACAGTAATGAGAGTGGACTAGTTAGGAGGATCTGGGTGTCTGATAGGGGAACAGAGACAGGGGGTCGGCGGGGTGCCCTCCCTGCTCCAGTGCCAGCCTGCCATCTGCGCCCAGCACAGAGTTAATGAGGGGATTAGGCCCCCATGCACAGCCCTGGGACAGCCCCCAACCATGCCACCAGCAGGAGCCCACTCAGCCCACCACACCAGCACTTTAATATGGAAAACATGACAGTGGCAAGGTGGGTTATACTGCACACACGCTGAGCAGGGACCATGCTGAGTATCGATGTGCAAGGGCTTTTATCGTAGGTTGCCTGTTGGCCATTCCTTTCCATTCCAGTATGTACTTGTACAGTGTGTGTGTGTGTGTGTGTGTGTGTGTGTGTGTGTGTGTGTGTGTGTGTGTGTGTGTGTGTGTGTGTGTGTGTGTGTGTGTGTGTGTGTGTGTGTGTGTAGGCATTGTACAATTTTGTATTTGCATTTGCATTGCATTTGTATGTAATCATGCTGCATGGTGTATAAAGAACTCTACAGAACTCCAGGCAGAAGGAGGGATGGAGAGGGGATAACAAGGATCCCCTCTTTCAGCAGCCACCTGTCTCTCTCTCCCTCTCTCTCTATCTCTCTCTGGCAGAAACAAAATATCCAGTTGATTAAAGGAAACCAGGAGGCAAGATGAATCTGTCCACCTACTGTAGGAAAGATGAATACAAGGAGAAAGGAACAGTCTGTTGAACAAAGAAGGAATTTGCGAGCGGCTCCATGAGCCAGTAACCCTGCAGCCAGGCAATGACAACACCAGGGACACACATCTGTTTACACGCCCAACAACATATTATCTTCCCCTCCAGGTCACCAGGGACTACTGGTCCCGCTACAGTAGGGTCGCAGTGTGGCCTTTACATGTCACTGCCTTCTGCCTCACTGTCATCGCTGTTCTGCTGTAGAGAGCATGGAGGAACACAGAGCTAGGGACCAGGGACTGAAAGCTAAATGTGAGTGAGATAGGATTAGTTAAAGCTGTCTAATCACAAAATAAATGACTTACAAATGAATAAATCCATTGACCTTGGGTGCAATTAGTCCTTAATTACACCCTGCCCAGGGAAAGGCATACATTAATTAAAAGGGGATAATGGAAGGCAACAAGGGAGGGCATAAAGGTTTTGCAATGAAATACCTGCAGGAAAAGGTCCACAATGGCTAAGAATCCTTTTACCATGAAAAAGAACTAGATTAGATCAGATCTAGATTGCTTTTGTTGCTTAGTAACAGAGAAGAAATGTGAACTTCTTGTGCCTGTAAATAATAAATAATCTATTAACACCTTCGAATTCCCATAAAGACATTATAGACATAAATTATAAGTGATTTGAGAGGCAAAAAGAAAGAAAAGAAAAGGATAGAGAAAACAATGGCTGTAATGACAGTTGGCACAAAAAACTAGCCTGGCTTTGGCCAGACTGATAATGTGGATTCACTTGCGCTTCCTCCCCGGGAGGAGGTGTGAGTGAATCCACGTGAAGCCAGGATACAAAAAAAAAACAGCCTGCACCCATGTCAGACATTTCAATTCAGTCTCAAATATTGCCTCCTGGCCAATGGCCATAATGAGGAGACTCGTTACCACTCGTCAACCGGTGCCTTTTCAAAAATTATACCTTATTTTCCCTGTCAAAACTTCACTCTGTCAGTATCTTCTTGTCTGTATACCGCTAGACAGCAGTATACAGACAAGAAGACACTGACAAGCTGAATCTAAAATTGGAAGGCAGCTCTTTCCTCCTTCAGGACTAAGGGTAGGCCCATGTTCATTACACATCAACATGGATGGACAGAGATATTAAACACTCAACCCATAGGGAAGTCTACTACATATTATCACATCAGTTGTTGTTTGAAGTATTTTTTGCTCCTAGTAACCAAATGACAATAGCTTATGTTCTTCTATCTAGTCTCTCAAGACAGACTGTTGACTCACGTCAGGGTCGCTGTTTTCCCGTTATTTGCCGATGGGATTCTCAGATTGATGTTCTTCTGACTGTACCCATGCTTCACCTTCTGCCCCCTCCCAACCAACACTCAACCTGTCTCTCCACATGGCTGAGCCCTCTAATACCAGCCTGTTTGGACACTCATCACTGATTGTCAATTAGAGGATTTGTCTCCTCTGAAGCCCGACATGGAGACTCTTAAAGAGCTGTTGACAGGCCCAGTCGTCTCCAACTGGTTAGTCACAGAATCAGTGCTCTTTAAAGACTGCATCATCTCAAAACATCCCCAGACTGTTGGCCTAGTAAATTCGTCAATGTCCCATAAGCCGTTAGCCGGTGACTAATATGGTTCATGGCAGGGGGCCAATGGCAGGAGAATCGATGCTAATAACAATACAATGAAATAAAAATTACTGGCGCGCTAAGGTACGGCATGAGTCATCGCTATTTAACCGGAGCCTGATAATGAAAAACAGAACCTGGAATAGAGGAGGATGGAATGAATGGTATGGCCTTTCTGCGCCTTGCATGCAGCCGATCACACTGGCAGAGCCAGAGGAACATTGTCCAGCGGTGGTGGTGTTTTATTGGAGCCTTATATTTGTTAATGTGTCTGGGCTCCTGCGCTGCAGAGGGAGGGAGCGCCTAACAGAGAGGCTGTTGTGCATGGGTCTGGATGGGGGCCACTGGACCCTCCAGCCAAACGACCACATTCACACTTTTTATAAAAGCCTTATGAACTGGGGGCACTCTGTGTGGGTGAATAGTCACTCTACCTCTCTCTCCACACACACACACACACACACACACACACACACACACACACACACACACACACACACACACACGTCTCACACACACACACACACACACACACACACACACACACACACACACACACACACACACACACACACACACACACACACACACACACACACACACACACACACACACACACACACACACACACACACACACACACACACACACACAGAGTTAGAGTTAGAGTTCCAGTGTCAACTAGGCTGAGAGCAATTGTTCCGCCAAGAGTGCTGCCACTTTTCTCTCCATCCCTTTTCTTCCTCGTGTCCTCTTCCTCTATTTCTTTCCGGGCTGGTGAATAGCCGCCTCCACCCCACTCTTTCTGTCGCTGGAGCATTGACGCTTAGGCAGGACCAGGGCTCTAAATAAGGGCCTGAGACCTGACATATGTGCCCTGTAGACTGGCAGCAGCTTTGTGGCAGGGGCAGAAGGGGTGGGCGGGAGTTGACGGGACACACACACACACACACACACACACACACATCCACGCACACGCAAACGCACATGAACACACACACACATACATAGAGGAGAGACAGCCTGAAGGAGCCCCTTGAGAAATGGCCAGGGCCAACAACCACAACAACACCTCAACAAGGGCTCCAGTCATCCACCAGAGTCAGGCTGGAAGGAAAAAATAAAAAAGGAGGAAGAAACATTACCACAGTCTGATGCCAGGGTAAGTCCTGGCCTCCACAGCCAACAGGAAGACAGAACACATGGCAAGAGACGGAAACAGGGGTTGGCAATGAGAGAAGAGGTGACTGGAGATAGAAAGTCTGATAGATTGCACTGTTGGCTAATCGCTCAAAATTAAATGTCCTAATGGGGGTAACATTTATGGTAAATTACCTGTTAAGAAGCCTGATGGAAGAAGAAGAGCTTTTTCAGAGACACAGGGAAAGACGGGTGGATGGGGTGGCTGTGTGGGTGTCAGTTTGTTTGTTATCTATCAAAACATTATTTGTGTTAATTTGAAGTGTTCTCAAATAGAAGCTTTTTCAATTTCATTTCAAGATTTTCACATTTTACAAAACATCAGTAGTCGTAGTCAGGAACGGACCCACCAATCTGCAACAGTGGGGCTTCATACACACACGTCAAATGAACATTCGCTGTTCCGTCTGTATTTCATGGCCGCCTCAATGCTTTTCCAATGTAAGTCACGTGGTTTGAACAAACACTTGTGTTTGATTGCCCCCCTCCCCCCATCAAACACAAGTGTTTGGTCAAACCATGTGACTTCCATTGGAAAAGCATTGAGGCGACCATGAAACACAGATGGAACACAGAATGCTTGTTTGATATGTGTGAATGAGGCCCAAGGCTCTCACAAGACAATTGTGTACATGCAGCTGTGCCGTTCTGTATGGTATGGAACTGGCACTAGGGAGTAAAACATGAATACTAAACGGGGAAACATCATCCAAAACTGGGGCACTATGGCAGAGGAAACTGTAAGGTGCTGTAAGGTGACATTGCATAATATATTTGTCTTATAAACAGCCTTGGCAAGCTTTTTGTTCAGCATCAGTATGTTACAGCATCATGCAGAAAACAAATTGTTCTCTCACATAGCACCAATACCCTCGATGCAACTGCACTACAAAAGGCCCTAAGGGCTCCGTTGGGAAGGGAAAGAATAGAAGAAGAAGGGAGGATGAGATTGGGTGTTGTTTCAGGACAGCAGACAAAGAGAAAAACAATTACAGAGGTTCTGGAAATCTATTCAGTCTAATTTGCTGGGAACGGATCACCCTCTTCATCGCTCTCCCCTGTCTCCCTGAGTCACTCTGCTCTACCCTGGCCCCCCGCCCAGCCTACACCCCTCCCCCAGATCCATCTCAGATGATTTCACAGTTGTCACTGAACGCTGAATTTCCTCTTTTCTCTCAAATGTTAACCAGGGGCAAAGCCAAGATGGTGCCAAGGGACTTAGCCAGTTAGAGACAGATAAAAAAGAAGGGAAAAAAAGCGTTGTGTATCACAAGCTTGGCAAATGTTTCCCTATAACGGTTGTTAGCATATTCTCCACAGTTTGATTAACAGTGTCATCTCTGTAACATGTGCAGCAGAGGAAAGCTCTTATTGTGGCGTCCGCGGTCCCTCAGCGAGCTGGCCAGAACAGGGGTCATCCACACCAGCTTGTGTCCTTCACTTGACATTAAAGCCATCAACATCTAACTAACAACAGGTCCTCTGTGCTGCCAGAATTTCCACGTCAAAGGGATTCTGGGAACGTCGCACGCACGTACGCACGCGCACGCGCACACGCACACGCACACACACACACACACACACACACACACACACACACACACACTCTCTCTCACTGAAGGTCATGATGACATCCGCACCTGTCTCCAGCCAATCAGCTAATGTCCACACATGAGGATGGAAGCCATGTCTGTGGATGGTCTTGAAGGCAGGGATTTGGGAGCTGACTCCCTGTCTAATTACAGTTAAGAGAGGCCCTTGGTGTTGCTCGTCCAGCTAATGTGGATTTACTGACATTAAATCCTGCCTTAACAAGCCGTGGAATGAATCTGACAGCAGAACATACAGCAGTGTCTCATGAACAGACACGGCAGAGTAAAGAAAAGAACGGCAAGCTAAAAGTTTAAAAATGCTAATGACAAATAAATCCTTTCTGTCATGTTATACAAGTGTGCCATTGATTCCGCACTGATTCCTTTCTGCAGCTGCATCAGCGTTTTGTTATCCGCACTTCAGATCACTTGAGCTTTGTGCTATGAAGCTATGCTACTGGTATGCTACTACTCCAGACACTACTATGACACAGGTTTGAAATGTGGTAAGAATAGCTCTGGTGCAGACCATAGTCAGAGGGCCATGTGTCACCCTCTCAGTCCTCACTATACTTCCCCGTCCGAGGTAGTGAGGCACAGTAATTTGCCTTTTTGTTTGTGTCACGCATCAAAAATAACCAATCTACAAGCCGTTGTGAGCTTGTAGATTGGCCATTGTGTGCGACACCGGAGTGCAACTAAGCGTAACTCAGGCTCAACAGTAAACATGGACACAGGAATGCACGGGGCAGCAAAAAGCTACACAGAGCCATTCATCAGAGTGTGCAGTGCTCAGCGGGGGCACAAATATCAACATTGCCCCCCCAGCCCAGTCCCACATGCCCTGCTCTACATAAAGACTTCAACATACATTCCTCTCTCCTCTCTTTAATTCTCCTGCCCGGAACTGTACTAGCCGTACTGTACTGTATGCCAATTCAGACTACCAGGCATTCCTGCTGGCTATTGCCGGTGTGCTCTTCAACAAGGTTTCTTATTAATAGCGCCTTGGTTAAACCATTAGAGGTTTAGCATAATGCCACATAGGTCATAGTGGTAGATGCCGAAGAGGGCACCTTTGGGACAGAATTCTAGCTAAGCCCCCGACTATGAGTCCGGGGTCCAGGGCAACACCAGGCATGTGGCAGGTGGGGAGTCATGGTCTTATACACATTCAGGAAGGAACAGGTGGTTTTGATATTTGGAGGAAGGGTTGAAAGGGGAAAAGTGATGCCAATAAGACTAATCCTAATGTAAATTGTACTGTACTGACAGGATATAATGATAAACTATGAGTTTATTGTAACATTAACCCATTAAGACCTGAGGCTGATTCTACAAATGCCTTCTAAATCAGTACTATTCAAGCTTTTTCAAAAATGTACACACATTACAAGCTTGCAGTGTGGCACAGATGCTTTCCCAGTTTTAATGGGTTATAAATGTACATTTTGCTGTGTAATCAATGAGAAGAGGTCCACTTCATATAAACATTGAGCTAAGGATAATTTATTACAGTGGTTCCCAGGGTCCGGGGACCCCCAGGGGTCCTTGAGGGAGTTTCAGGAGGTCCCCAGCTAAATGATAGTTAGGAACCAAATGGACCCTTATGGGTCTGTAACTCAGAGAGTGTACAAATGGAACCAAATGGGGGTCCGTAGCCTAATGCATGTCAAACCGGGGGCCCTTTAAATGAAAATGGTTGAAAATCACTGCTAGAGACGTACAAATAGGGGTCCGCAAGGCTGATAAATGTCAATTTGGGGGTCCTTGTTTGGGAACCACTGATTTATTCTACTGACCAACACTGTCTGGAAGAATGTATGGCCACTCATAGACAGAGAAAAGAGACATGCAGGAACACACAATATGTATAATGTAGCCGCATGTATGTATTCTTCGTAGGCTTAAGGCTATTGTAAAGGCTAAATTAATTAACAAAGAGCTGGGATTAGACCAGTGTGTAACAAGATGCTTGAAGCAAAAACAAAGAAAGGAAACAAAGAGCGATAAGAAAGACCGCGGAAAGGAGGATAATTAATGAACGGCTGCGTCAAATAATACATGCTGTAACAGTGGGAGCTCTTGTCCTACTTTGAATAGCACAAATGTGCACGCACGCATGCACGCACGCACGCACACACGCACGCACACACACACGCACATACACAATCTGTCAGTCACTCACCACACACACACACACACATGAAGCAGAACTAAGAACCTGCAGCTCCAAAAGGCATTTACTACTCATTTGCCCAGAGACTTTTCACAAAAACAAAACGGAAGCATTATTAAGCAGCATGGCTCATTGGAAAAAGCAATCAACACAAAGACAATCTGGCTGTAGGGGACCTTGGACACAATGATGATGATTAGGTCACATGGCATGCAAAAAAAGAAAAGGAAAAAGGTATGAGTTTATAGCAGTGCCTCATTTATAGCCAACTTATACTCCAAATGTAGCAGATCTACCAGCTCACAACACATCACGCCACGACACTTTGTGTGAGCTTGTAGATCGTCTATTTTTGTTGTGTGACACCTGCACACAGCTATAGGCTTAAGAAAGTTACCACATAATATACTTCCAGGCTAGGGGGTGGGGTGGAGCTCGCAGGGGGCACATCTCTTAAAGACAGGCCCAATCAAAACACAAAGGTAAACAGCCTTTAAGCTACTTCACATGCAAATCCTTGCAGAGCTGTCACATTAGCTGCAACAGTAAACAGGAGTCTGATAACAAACAAATACATTTTCCCTTATATGGCGTAGATGAGATGTGAATTAATTCTGTGGATTCCATCATGGACTCAGTGTTGCATTATGTTATGTGAGGTGAGTCTGCCAGTGTTAGAGCCTTATTTCTCAGGCAGGTAATTGAGAGCAGTGATGTGAATAGACTCAATAGAGCATCGGATGTGGCGGAGACCCTGGCACTGTCCCCTCAGCGCCAGCGTCCCTCTCTCCCTGGACCACATTCGGAGCAGGAAAGACAACTATTGTTCCATACGACGACACAAAAAAAGGATTAATTTAAATTTGGTTTACAATGCCATGCCTTTCAAGTTAATCCATCTGGCCTGTGCCCCTGCAGTTGCCCGCTACACCCTCCCTTCCCCATTCACCCTGCCAGCTCTCTTTGTCTAAAAGAGGGGGAGTAGAGGGTGTCAACTCTGCCACTGCTTGGACAGACAGTGCCCTGAAAGAAACAGAGACGGAAAGAAACATTTGGAGATGCTGAAATAAATTGTTTTGTTTGTTTTAAATCTCAAATCTGCTTTTTCTATATATTTGTCTATTTGATAAAACAAATAAAAATAAATAAAACACTGTCCTTAATGGTTGCATCTGTCTGCTGTATGCTATGCAGAGGAATGACACCCAGAAGCACAGTAATGCGGTTAAAACAGATGGGTATCTGTGTTTCAGGATCTGCGAACAATAGGCTGGGCATGAAAAAAAAGTGTGCCTTCCCTCGATGTAGTTATTAGTATGTGTCCCATATTATATGGGACCCCTGCTGTGAGTTTTAAAATTAGACTCCCCATGCATCCATCATGTCATGTCTCCCCACTCCCCCAGCCAATAAATACATAAATAAATAATTCCAGATCCTACTAAATTACTGTAATGGCCCACTGAGGGTTGTTATGTTGTTACAGTGTCTGTCTGTCTGTCTGTCTGTCTGTCTGTCTGTCTGTCTGTCTGTCTGTCTGTCTGTCTGTCTGTCTGTCTGTCTATTTTCTGCAATTTATACACTACCCGTTTGCTTCGCCCCTTTGCCCAGCTTCTGCATAAGCCCTGGTACAGAGACCTCCATGTGCATTAAAGGTTCCGTTTTGACTCATGGCAATCATGCATCTGATACGGTATAGTAAATGATGGGAGATCGCCTCAGGGCAAAAATGAAATATGATCTAACAAATTCTTCACAACAATGACTGGTTGAGATAACCTTAGCCATATCACTGGCTTCTCTCTCTGTCGCTCGCTCGCTCGCTCGCTCAAACGCACGCACGCACGCACGCACGCACGCACGCACGCACGCACGCACGCACGCACGCACGCACGCACGCACGCACGCACGCACGCACGCACACACACACACACGCACACACACACACACACACTCTTATCCCAAGGCTACTGCCACTGACCCTTGCATTTGCTGTGGAACTCCCTCTATACTGCTGAAGGACACACACTTTGGCAGTTCGATAGAGGACAAACCCGAGTAGTGGTAGCACACATCTGCACAGTGCACAGTGAACGCCACAAAAAGAAAATAGCCAAGGATACAGAAGGGGCTTTTGAAGCTTCTTGGCTGTTACCTGACTAACAGGCCTTTCAATTAGCAGGCATGGGCATTTTCACCAACAGCAACACATTATCTCTAAAGCCTGCCAAAATGGCCCATTTGCAGTTGAAATTAATTAAAGCTATTTATCTCCATCCCCGGAGAGCAAAGTAAAACAGAGATTACATATAGGCTACAAAGAACAACAGAGGAAACAGATTTTAATTAGAGAGGTTTGTATCAAACAACTCTTGCTTATCGGCATCTCCTCTCTCTACTCCTTTGCATTAATTAGGCTGCTCACTGTGGAGTCACTTATGCATAACATTTGTCAGAAGAACTCTCCAGTCTCCACCTTATTATGAAGCATGGGATAGACTCTCCACTTTCTCTTCAGTTAACATCTGTAACCATGGTAATACTTCTTACTTTGTGCTCATTACAGTCAATTATTTCTCTGGAGATTGAAAATAATTAATTACGAATCGATAATGTTTTCAAGTTTCCATTGCTACTAAATTATAAAGGCCGTAATGAATAAAACAAATCAAACCCCACTGTGGAATTTTGTGGAAGATACAAATTATGGGTATACATACTATAAACAGAGATCAATTAAAGTAATGAGCTACTAATTGAAAATAATAGTCTGATTCTACGATTATTTTCAAATTCAGACCCATCTTCTCACAAAGAAAAGCAATTGTATATAATAATGGGATTTAAAAGTGTGTTGATATCTATATAAACACAATTTTAAAAACCAAGTTTATATTATTGTGAGTGTTTAGGCAATTAAGTCCCAAATCCCAGTAGCCACGACCAGGGTGTTCAGCTAACACAGAAACACAGTTCGTCCGCTAACAGCTGTCAGTAAGTGTTTGACAACATGCAGCATGGAGGCCGAATAAAGGGACACAGTGTTGTTGTCAGCTGAGTAAAAACCGATGGAGATCTGCATCCTGCTTCCACTTCCAGGTAAACAAGCACGCTGTCGACCCTGTTCATGAGAAGTCTTTTTCATAGCTTTAAATACCTCTGTCTTATGGCCAGCTGTCAAGTTGGCATACTATTACATTGTATTTTTAGTCATTGCTGACAATTATTCATCTCTGAGAAAAAAGAAAAAAACACACTAAATACACAGTAAAATCATTTGTACACTGAGGATTTGACTGTGTATGGCTGTGCACATGCAGGCCCCCACACAGTAAAGAGGACAAGAGGTGCATTGGGTTGACAGCTCATCCCACCCCCGCTCTCATAGACCATTAGTCCTGGCTGTGTGCTGCACATTCCAGCACCCTTCACTGTGTCAGTGCAGCGGGGCCCCTCTCCGCTGCGGATCCACCTTTGGAGTGTTAATCCACCACTGGGCCATGCATAACAGGGGGCAGCCAAACATAAATAAATACCAAAGAGTCCAGTCTCTGCCTACTTTTCTCATTTCAATCAAGTGCAGAGATAGAAAGCAGACGGCATGGTCACAGGCAGGGGTCAGAACAGGCACAATTACAGCCCCCCCCCCCACACACACACCCCACCCCACACACACACACACACACACACACACACACACACACACACACACACACACACACACACACACACACACACACACACACACACACACACACACACACACACACACACACACACACACACACACACACACACACACACACACACACACACACAGTGATTATTTTGAAGCCCTTAACGTCTTTCTCCCTGCTGACAGAGAAGTGGGGATGTGGGGCACAGAATAAAAAGTGGATTTGCCCCCCTCTTCCCCCGCCGGGTTGTCAAAATGTATAAAGTTTATAAACAGAGGCAGACAGGGTTAAAAGGTGCAAGGAGGGAGGTCACAGAGGAGGGAAGCAGAGATTGAGGACCCCCAACTCTCTCGCTGACAGATAGCAGTCGCAACGCAGCACCAGCCGCTGAAAGCTAAAGTGGCTCACAAAGACCCCACTTCTTTAGGGGAACACTAAGAGCACTTCAATCATCTTTGCATGGGAAAAAGTGCAAACTCTGCCGTCTTTTCTGATCAATCTTTGTTTAATCACAACTGTCCCCTGCAGGCAGTAGGAAGATAAGTCCTTGACTGGGGTATACAAGGTGGTGGCCATGGTGTACGCTTTGACATGTAAATGGGGGGATATTGTACAGTACAATCTTCTTATACAAATTATGCTGGGTCTGACAGTGGGAGGGATGTCTCCTGAACATAAGTGCTCTTCAGGGATACTATCCATGCTTTTTGTGAACTACATCAAAGAGATGTAGCTTCCATTCAGTTTATGTACAGTGTACAATAAGTACTTTTAGCATCCATAATAGCGCCATATCCGTCTCTGACAGCAACTACATATGCACACAAAAGGTGTATACATAGGCCTCTAAATTGATGGTACTGTACCCCGTAATTCTAGACTACAGCCGGGTCTGGTAAAGACCCGCCCCCCGCCTGCTTCTGATTGGCCCCCCTCCTAATCTAAGTATTAGGCACCCGCAGGGCGGAGCATTCTCGCCTTCTAATACAGCCTGGAAATCAATTCTGCCAGCCAACTCACTAGCATAATGGTCTAAAAATTAGACTACGTATCCACCTCCTGGATTCAAATCCCGTTTTCTTTTGCCGATAAAGTATAGTTTTAGACCACGACGGAGGGGCGCCGTCAGTGTTGGTAGGCCAATCAGAGGCAGGCAGGGGGGGGGGCCTTTACCAGACCAGGCCGTAGTATTGAATCACGCTACTGTACCTGGGTAGGTCACATGATCCCATTGGTTTCCATTACTGTCTGGGACCCTGAGTTGTACACTACAGTACAGTGATAGTATTCCAAGATTAATTGAAGAGTTTTATAAAGCTGCACTTGATTCGGGAAGGGGGGGGGCACAACAAGTATTTCATTAGAAGCTTGATCACACGGTTCATTAGATTACCTTGATGACATCCAGCTAGGTTAATGCTCCACAGCTGTGTGGCATTAACACACCTCCTCCATCACCCTTCACTCAGCCTGGGCTTAATTTCACCCTGAGCAGTACTCGTAGCACAACGCTGTTTCATTAACTCCACCACCATCCCTGTAATTTACCCTAATGTAGCGACGGCACATCTTTGGATCCGGAACAAAGAAATAACAATAGTGTGAAAAGGACAGCTGCGGGAGATCTTTGGGGTTGAGTGATGCAACATGGTGGGTGAAATGAAGTAGAAGAAAAATGAGTCATTTTTCTTCCAAGTAAGCGCTGCAGGCTGGCCACGCTAGTGACACACTGGGACATGCTGTCTACGGGAGGGCATGGAAAAAAGGAAACACTGAGATTTCTCAAGCGTTGGTCAGTTCCACTGACAGATAACTCAACCAATTACAGACCAATACTGTCAGCAGGACGCAGTGATGCTGAAGCTTTCTGATGAATTGTGGCATTCTATGTGACTAGATCAACTTAATCTGGAAACTGACCAATGGACACACACACACACACACACACACACACACACACACACACACACACACACACACACACACACACACACACACACACACACACACACACACACACACACACACACACACACACACACACACACACACACACACACACGCCTACTTGTGCTGAAAGATTTCCCCCTGGGTCTCATACGTCTCACTTCGGTCCACAAACTCACTTGCAAGCGTTTGCAGAAAGACCCTTACTGAGCATAATAAACTTAGAGCTGAAGGAGAGCTATCCAATTCTCTTGTTCTTAACATAATAGTGACTTTAACTGTCCAATGAATAGTCTCTACTCAACACTCATACTGCACGCAGTCCTGAATCTGGAGTCAACGACTGTGTGACGACTAGTAAATACGCAATGTTAATTTAACTCCGAAGGGTGTACAAAATGGTACACTCTTTGGATTTAACAACCTAACCCCTATATACTTTGTTGGCTGGAGTCCCCCAGGGGTCTATACTAGGTCCCCTCTTTTTTGAGTGGCGCTATCCCCTCTAACGTCTGGCGTTCGGAAATTATGTCATATGCTAGTCAAGTCTATGGATTTTTTTTAGAGCACTTTAAACAAACAGAGTGGCAGCCAAGTCTATGATGTTGGTTGCGACCATAGGTTTACTACTTACTCACTACACTACAGTCACGCGTCATGTCAGTCAGTCCGTCAGTCACACTTTCTGAGTTGTGACACGCTCCATATATGGCCGTCTCCATATATGAAGATCACGACACTGACCTCATCAAACCCTGATAGCCATACATGGAGAAGACTGGATCATCACCTAGATCTGCATATATGGAGCCGGCCAGCAGCTCTACATCTGACCTCATGGACACCATGTTGATCTGACCTAATCAAACCCTAAGCCCCCATTTACACTGGCAGCTAAATCCAGCCTGAATCAGATCTGAGCCACATACAGATTGGAATCTGATTTGTTTAAATGACTCAGACTCATTTAAACCAATCGGATTTCAATCTTGATGTGGCACAGATCTGATTTAGGATAGATTTGTCTGCCAGTGTAAATGGGGCCTTAAATCTCCATATATGGAGCTGACCTGTTCTGACATTCCATATGTTGATCCTTCCCTACCCGTCCTTCCCTACCCGTCCTTCCTCTTCGATGTCTCCCTTTTGACTGATACCTGTCCATTTAAACTCTAGACGGACCCACCCCAAAGTCATTAGCGCAGCCGCACCCGGCAGCCGGTGAAAACTAGAGTTCTCACAAGCCATAAAAATGGCCCTATAACTGGGCTGGCTCGAGGCTCCGCCTGGCCTTACTAATTAGCACACATTTTATGCTCTACCCGGCTCGAAAACGTCAATTAGAGAAGTAGAAGGAAGTAAAGAAGTCCATACTGTATATGGGCATTCCCAGACCTGTTGTTTTAGCACGACCTCGCCCTTTAGGGCGTCTTACAAGTGTGATTTTTCCCTCTACACTTAATCTCTTTGTGGAAAATAGCTGCTTTACGATCTCACAATATGCCACTTGTCCACGTGAGACACTAAGAAACTTAATATGATTCCCTATTTTCCTATTTCATTGCGTTATCCATGGAAAATCTACATATGACTGTAATATAAAGCCAGATCGAGACCTGCAAAGGTCAGTCTCTATGGTTACTTCTCAGCAGCCACTGTGGAGTATCTTGTCACGTCCCTGGCAGGAGAAAGACCAATTCTTCAACTCTGGCTGAGAGGATTAACCGACAGGGCGAGAGGAGAGTCTTATCTCACCTTGCAGTGATAAATCAGGCAGAGGCCACACAGTACTGCTCACACACTGCTCTGGATTGGAGCAGGGAAGAACAGAAAGATGCTGGAAGAGACAAACCACACACAGGCTCTGAAGACAACTGTTTAGCTTTAAAACCAGGCTTTATGAGTTTCTTGCTCTGCTCTACCTGCCCCCAGGAATGAGTGGCCGAGGGCCACAAGCTCCAAGGTTGTTAGGAATAGGAACGATGGTCACCTTGATCTTCTTTCCCATGACGATGCCCAGACACCATGAGACAAAAGGCTAGGCTCTGCTGAGGAACTGGCCTAGTTTCTCTCTCTCTCTCTCTCTCTGACCAACCCCTGGATTTCTACCTCCCCGGAGAATACCAAAACCATGTCATACACACGTGTTGTGGTCTAGACAGAATCAGAAAACCTGCTGTGAATTTAAGGCAGGAAACGAACACAGCATATGACTCTCTAGAGATGCACAAATAAACAGAAGAGATCCGGATTTGCAGTCCCGCTATGACTAATGCATGGCACGTGAACAGTATAGGGTTGTACGTTTCTGTGTTATGGTACGTCTGCTATACCTTGCTATCACTGCATCATGTTGTTATACTGGTATATTGAAAGCTGGCTTAGAAAAAAACATGGCGATCAATGGCTGCATGAAGAGTATAATCGAGTCCTGTACACTGCAGTAGCTTGCAAACTTCCAAACCAAAATTTTATTGTTTAAATTTTGGCCGCAGTGTCCGACAATCGTTCATGATTTCAAGCATTTTATTCAAAATGAGCCACTGCTCACAGACACACGGGCCGACGGGACAGGGGAAACAGCAAATGTTTACTGGGCAAAGCTGGCACTAAGTGGCCCAACCTCTAGGGAAAATGCAAGAATCCTGTGTGGGTGAAAGAAGAAACCTTCATAATGCTGAAATAATTCAGAATAGAGAGCATGTCAGAATCCATAAAAGAGGCCCCATTTGTATCCTGCTCAGTTATGGCAGTGCATGAAAAACATAACCGCTCTAAATATTGTAAACTACGATGATGAGATCTGACACTGTTACAAGGTAACACAAGTTTGGAGGTTACGTGTGTGAACTTCCCGCTATAGCAATAGGCATTATTAATTTGTGAATTAGGTGGCACTTTGGTTGGCGCAAAAGTGTCATTATGGAACACTAACAACTGATTATAGATCAACAAACTCCCTTCTCCACCAGTCGGGGTGGAGGACGGAAGGAAAAGTAGAGACGGGACAAAGATAGAAGAGGCACTGACAGATGGTACAGTTTCAGTGGCACATAAAAGCCTACTTTCATCTAAAAGCAACATACATCTTTATTTTGCATATGAAAGAGTTCCCAACTAAAAAAAGAGGAAGACCTGTACAAGGTGACCCCTGAAGGGATGAAACATCAATGGATCAGGTGCAGGCCTACCATCCCCATTGAAGGTGGAATTACACCAAGTTCAAAGGAATCAGTGATGGAGCACCAAGAACGAGAGGACATGTATTACAGTTGGCACTGTAAATTATGACTGCAAAAACGGACTCCATTTCAAAATATAACATTGGTGCCTAAAGGGGCATGTCATGTGACAGTAGCAGAGATGGATATACAGTATGTCTACATCCAGAGGGTTGCAGCCACAAAGAGTGCAATGAGCGGAATATCTGGGACTAAAAACCCAGCCAGTCAGAGCTCAGTAGCCGACACAGCGCTCCAGCTCCAGCGAGGACAGGGTCTTGTTTGCCAACACCAAATAACTACCTCTGGCCCATTTAGAACCATCTCTCTGTGTTTTTTCCCCCGACTGCAAACAAAGCACTCTGCCTGCAGCTGAGATGACATGGTGCTCTGCTCTGTGGCCACTACCACTACAACGGGGCATCAAACGCAGAGCTGTATATGTGGACTGGAGCGAACCCAAAGTCAACACAGCAAAGAACTCTGAACTAACCAGAGCACTTGAATATAGCACACTGCCAGACCAGCACAGAGGTATTTTTAAGAGTCCCCTCTGTCTCTGGCTCATTTCATATTCTAGCGTGTGCCCTGCATGGAAATGTGTTCACTGGTCATAAAATCAGGTTTACTAGGCAAACAAATTCAACCCAAATGACTAGCTTGGGAGTGTTTAGACTACATTTTTAGAAGTTTCCACGTTGCAACGTCTATGTATATTATACATGTCAGCTGTGAAATGATAGAATACTAATCTCCGAGGCTGAAATCATGTCGCAAGCATTAGCATTAGTCATTAGGTGGTAATGCACAGGGGCAAAGTCCCAGAGAGTCACAAGTCAAAGGAAGATAGGAGAAGTAGGTAAACGTCAAGGAAAAATAAACACTAAACCCTCTTCATCGCGAGCAAGCGCTCCCCAATGTATGAGATGAGTCAGAAGTGCAAACACTGTACCGGGCTTTAAAACATCACTGCTGTGCATTACAGCCCCATATGGGAGAAGAAAAATACTCCAACGGAACGGACTGGCATGAACTGGCTCACTGCCAAGTACTGCAGGCAAATTCTTTTTTTTAAGTAACAGGATGGAACAAAGCATGGCATATGAGTTAAGGCTGGCTTAAGGGAGATGTCTCAGCTGGCAAGGGCTCAGACAACCACCAAATCTAAGCACATGCATCTATAAACACATGCATGCACGCATGCATGCACGCACGCACGCACGCACGCACGCACGCACGCACGCACGCACACATATCATACACAAACAAATGCTAACACATAGACACAGAACCATGGACACAGGCACATGGGTGGACAGACGCGTGCACACTGCAGTGCACACACACACATTCTGCAACACAACAAGCTAACAGCAAGAGAACTGCCAGCTGTCGGAGATCTTTGAGGCAACAGAACACCACCTGTCCCCTTATCTCTCCCTCACAAGCCAGGAGAGACTCCCCCATCCAACTGGATTCACCTCCTTCTATCTCTCATCCCTCTCTGAATGGTAGCTTGTTCCCTATTTTATCCATAACATTTTACTCCTTTCTTTGTTGTTCCTTCCTCCCTGTCTCCGATCCCTCTCTCTGTGTTTGATCTCAATGCCACAGATTCCACGCAGCTGTTACCAATCACACAAAGCCATTACAGAACAAGAGAGTTATCTAGCGGCTGCACAGCTACAACTTGGAATAGATGAGATGAGGTTCAAGAATGGACGGCCTGGAGAGCTTTGCCACATGTTGCTCCAGTTGTCTTCCAGATGCCAAGTAAATATTTGGCCATTAGGTCAGTGTGTGAGTGTCTTGTCTTTTTTGCATGCACACATGCACGACAGTGCAGACCGGTACAACGTCGACATCCCAGCCTCTCTGTTTACACTATGTCCTTCTTTCATTCCCCTCCCGGTGACTGTTTTTCTCCATGTCAACTGAGCGTTTCGGTGCAGACAGATTGATAAAGGCCAGGCTGTAGCGGTAGGCCAGTGACCGGGCGATGGCTAAACCAGTTTGTAGTGCTCCCTCCAAACAGCAGCCCATGCGATACCCTCACAGGGGCGCGAGAATGAGTTAGAGCAGAGCCACTGGAGGTTTGATCCTGGAGCTCCCAACATAATCACTGCTGGTTCACAGCAAGTTTTAAGTTAAAACTCTAGTGTTGGCCAAATCTGCCACAGTCCGTGTGTTGACATAAGAGCGCATGGCGGATGAAAAGCCACTATAAGCTGTGGAAATAGACGGTCTTTCCCCAGGCTTGTTACGGCGGCTACACGCTTCAAGCTGAACAGAGAAGAGAGAACCCAAAGGCCACCGGTCAAATAAAAGCTGCATGTGCAGTTTCCAGTTGACCAACCATTACAAGAGAATCTGGTGTGATGGCAGTGCTAATGGGCCAAGATTGCTCAAAGTATTAATTTAACTCTGAGAGTGTAAAGACGGCAGGTCTATTTTTATACTCCCAAAATGGAATGAATGCTGCAGGATTGTGTGGAGCATAGAAGAACACTTTTAATAGGAAGATAAACAGCATGATGTGAGTGATGGGTCAGCCAGCTGTCTGAGAGATGAGGTCTGGACAGGGGAGGGTGGGACCAATGCGTCTAAAGACAACCTGAGCAACACTAACAGATGGAGGTCACCACTGGGCAGCATGTCTAAAATTAACCCAACAGCTTAGCATGAATTAAACCAGGGCCCCTGGGCAGGGAATCTGTCTCCCTCTGGATTGAGGCAGGAGCCAGGCAAAGACTACTGGGAAGGCTGCGCCCAGACTGCAGCTGAGGCCTGGTTTCAGGGACTCAGCAGGTTCCCTTCAGTCTCTGAGCATTGTCGCTCAAACTCCTCTGAGGTTGAAAGTGAATTTAAATGCCAGTGAACCTTGGGTAATGTGATTAAACCCTGCTAGCACACTGAGCGATGATTAACTTATTCTCTCCTCTCTCTGTGCCTTTCCATAGCTCTCCTTGCATCTCTGTCAACCAATCAATAAGCTATTATAGCTCCAAACAGGGAGGCAAATTAACTTACGACCTCACCTGCAGAGTCGGCACTCTCTGCAAATCCTGTTGGATGGGTAAAATGAGACTGGACGCACAGGCCTGATACGTTGATGATGATGATGACAAACCAGCACTGATATTCACAAAAGGACAGACAGCTTTAGGTTACAGCTTAATTCCAACGCTGTAACATTGCAAGATTAAGGGTCGGGGTCAGGTTCACCATGTAGGAAGCAGGCCTATTAATGTAGTTGTACTGTTGATCATTACAAATATAGTGTGATCATTAAAACACTTTCCCCCCCATTCACGAGTTACAAAAGTTAATTGATTGTAGAACAGCTTCCCTCCCAATAACGAGTTACACGAGTTATAATTTTTCATTGTTTAATTCACGTTTTTAATACGATTTAAGATTTACGGGGTTTTCAATCGGACAGAGTGAGATAGGCGACGCGTTTTGATGACGTCATCGGAAAAACATCCGTCGCACTGGGTTCTGGGAAATTGAGGCCCAATGCATTCCAATGGCGGTGGTGGTGCGCAGTGGGCGCGTTCCTCCACCTCCGCTCTGTTGTTGTGATCGCCACTTTGGATTATTTTTCAACACTACGACAAAGCATCACACCTTTTTAAAGCGGATTTTCATGAAAAGGAACGATGATGTCGGCACGGTCGTTCTTCAAAGGTTAGTGAAATCCAGACAGTGAACGTGGCATTGCGATTTAATTAATTCCGCAGTCAAACTGTGGAAAGAAATATGGTTTGCAGAGAAGTGAGTGTAAGAAGAGTGTCTTAACCGAGTGTCAATGCATGATCAGTGTATTTTTAGAAGTGAAGACCAGGAGGTCTCGGAGGAGGAGCAGCTGTATCAAACGTTGTCAGTGAAGGGCTTAGTACCTCATCCATCAGAAGTGAGCCAGTGGTCGAAATGGAACTGTGGCACCGATGACAGATTACAACCTGATACCAGTGCAGGGCGTAGTCGGAGAGAGAGAGAGAGAGAGAGAGAGAGAGAGAGAGAGAGAGAGAGAGAGAGAGAGAGAGAGAGTTTGGAAATAAAATAAAATAAATGTCACCTCGAACTCGAAGCCTAACAGCAGCTACAGTATATGGTCATGTAATACTCTGTCTCACTGATGCCAACCATTACCAACTTCCCCACAGGAGTATTGACTCCTGTTTGAATCCTGAATGGATTCCACCTTGCTTTTCTCTTTTTACCCACGACGTCCCTCTGTCTGTCTCTTATGGGACTCTTAGCCGTATATGGTTACATAGACATTCTTTTGTGTCCACGCCACACCCTGTTCAGAGAGGTCAGGGGACACAAAGAGGAGGTGAGGGTGTATCTGTCCTATTCTGTGCTCACCCAAGCAGCAGCCCTCCGTATGCTCCTAATTAGACTGTGCTTTATGTTTACATATTCTCCATTAAGAGTGATTATGTCTACCACACATGTTTTCGAGCCTGAGGTGCATAAACAACATTCTTTGTGTTAACAGGATGAGACAGAGACTTTAAACAAGTCAAACAAAGCCGTTTGGACACTTTCATTTAATAAATTGTTTGTTGTCTTTACCTCCTTATCTGTCACTGGCCATTAGTAGATCATTACTGTAGTGATGGACCCCCAACACGAGCAATGCAACCCCTTGTGTTTGGGGCTTAGACGTGAACCACTAGCAGAGAGGTCAGGACATCAGAGAGTTTGCACGAGAGCTACACAGCGATAATGAGGCACCTTCGAACCAGTCCTATTTTAAGACCAGCTCTAGCATCTATGACACAAAGAGGAGACACTAATTTTCACTCAATTGCTGCTCTAATGATGAGATTATCTACCCAGCGACCAAGGACAATTAGATGACAATTGAATGCCATCATGCCCCCTGTACATCCCCCATTCCCCCCCTGACATTTGCCAGTGACTGATGGTGACAGCAGTACACTGAATATCCACAGACAGCACTGGTAGACTCCATTTCATAGAGATAGCGAAAGGCAGATCTTTATCTGCATGGTTTGGGTCTACTGCTTACCTCACCACCACCTCTTCCTGTCTGTCACGCTCCAGGCTTGGCAACATGCTACACATGTGATAGAATTTCAGTGTTCTTCTCCCATCCATCCCCCTAGGCAGGAACCTCGACTATACTCTACAACCTGTCAAGTCAAATCTCTCTCTCTCTCACTTGTTCTCTATCTATCTCTGCATGCCTCTCTTTTCTCTTCTACTTTCAACTCTTCTCACCCCCCCATTCTACAGCACCCTTCTTTACCAGACTTTTGGATTAAAGATGGGGTGGGGAAGGTGGGAGGTTGGGGGGTAGAAGAGATAGCATGTTGGAAGGGCAGGTCTATCAGATAAGGTCTGAGATAGCAGCAGACACGGTTTCATGTCTTATCTCCCTGTGGCGCACCGAGTTGGCCTTTACCTGCTGGTGAGTACCGCTGGGGCATCCAATATTATCTGCGTGTCAGCGCCCCACTAGCCCTGCAGATCACACATATGCCACCCGCCATTTTCATCGACGATAGAGATCAACACCCCTGACATTGAGCCTCTCTTTGAATTTTCTCCTTTTTATGACAGTGTATTAGAGGAATTTTACTGGTGAACAGTCACAGTATGCTCTATCAGCTATCAGCAGACATAGTAGCTTCTAATTAGTCTTTCCGTGTAGTCTTTTTAACACATTTACTGCTTATGGCAGAATATTCTATCATGCATTTTGCTTGGCCATGCCTTCTTCAGCGATCCTGGATATGTTTTGCGCATGCGCACATCATTCACTTCCTTGTTTACAGGCCGACAAAACTGTCTATTTACTCTAAATCTACGGCACTCTCCATGGTTTCGATCAGAACAGCAATGTTCTGTCATCCTTTCTGACTTAACCAAGCATCTTGTTTGGAAGATTAACGCTTCTAGAGAGACATCAGATGAGGTAGCGTGATGTAGTAATGGAAGAATTCACCTCCCGGTTTTGGGGGGAAATGGAAGGTGGGGGCTTTTCAGAGTAAAATCTGCCCATCTGCTTGGCACTTTATTCTGAAAAGTTCCCCGGCAGTAAGACGGTTTTAATCTGCTCTGAAGAAGGCTGTTGCCAAAACGTGTCAGTGTTCTCATTTTGGAGTGCCGCTTTTTCCACTTTGTTGGTTTATGAGTTACTGTAAGTTATATTTAAAGCTGAGCACCCACTGCCTTAACCAAGGGCAGTTTCCAGAGGAAGCGCACCTGCTTTTCTTTCAAGTCCTGATTTATATTCCTGGGAGTAAACAGTGAGGGGGGCAGCACAGGTATCATAAGATCAGTGCAAATTCACCTTGAGTTGTCTTCATGTTCACACATTGTGTAAATCTTTCCAATTTTTGCCTAAAAGTAAAATCCCTGAAGTTCTCGCAAGCCGTTAATCTCCTCTAACCCCATCGTCTCGGATCGAGGAGCCTGAATGAATGTTCCAAGTGAGGGCTTAACCCAGGTTTAATAACAGGGCTACTTTCACAGAGCAGAACGGCGTCATATGACCAGACAACAAAATACATGCATGCGTACTAGAACACAAACACACACACATTTTCACATTGTACAGTACTTGCACGCACGCACGCACGCACGCACGCACGCACGCACGCACGCACGCACGCACGCACGCACGCACGCACGTCTATGCCCCTATTGCCAGAGGAAAAACAAAACCCATACCATGAGGGAATTACACTCCACAACAACAGTAATACCCAGCCCTCCCCAGGAGAAGCAGAGATTAGAGCTAACATCAGACTCACACACACACTCACACCCTGCTTACAATCAAGAACATTTATCATATGGAGCACTGCCAAGGACAGACACACCTAAAACACAAGCGGAAACGAATGAATTGAAAACACAGTGATAAAGTTATGCATACCAAGTACACACGCGCACACACACGCACACGCACACACACACACACACACACACACACACACACACACACACACACACACACACACACACACACACACACACACACAGAAAATGAAGGACTCTGCTATCAGAGCTTTTTTGTGAACGGCAGTATGAGGCCGTTGGACTCAAGAGCACACATGCAGTATCTTATCTGCCCCTGGCCAGTGCTTCATGTTGTTAATGTCATATGGACACACTTTCCTGGGACCATCCTACCCATGATCCTCCTCTGTACCGTAGCCAGAGGCAAGGATTACATAGTGACAGTCACCGTGGAGACCAGAGGCTGGGATGTGACGCGAGAGGCTCAGGGATGGGCCCACAGCGAAAAGGCTGTACATTAACATGGCTCTTAAAATGACATCCCTAGACACCAGTGCAATGTCATTCTGTGAAGGAGGATAGACTTATAAAAAAGTCAGGTAAAAAAAAGGAAATTAAATAGACCATTTGAGTCAGAATACACTGCTGTGTTAAAATAAACATTAATTCATTTCTTACATATGGAGAAAAGGATAGTGTTGCCTGAATCGTCCTATACTCAATCTAGATCTTGTGCATTTAAACCACTTTTTATTCTGCCCGAAGATATCTCAGATATACTGTATGTCAAAAGCAACCCAGGGTATCTTTTTAAAAGCTATTTTAGCACCTTAGCTGATTGTTTATTGTTTTACAGTGCTGTTTATCCCCTAACGCCACCCTTGTCCCTCTGATAAGACAGAGGTTACTGGTAATGGACATTTTTTCTACAGAGCAGTCTATTACTGTATGTTATTTGGCGTTTCGTGCATCACTCGCAAACTGTTCCATCTATGGTTTTAACTGAGAGAGCATGGCAAAGGAATAGATAAAGAAGGATAGAGCTGGCCCGGGCGGCTGGCGTAGCTGTCTGGGCACCTTGGCTGGTAATCCAGTCTGGCAGTGTGCCGCGGGTTCGACTCCCGATCCCGACGGCCTTTACTGCGTGTCACCCCCCCATCTGTCTCCCCATTTCCTGTCAACCTACTGTATACCTATCCCTCTATAAAATAAAATAAAGGTGAAAGCCACAAAATATCTTAAAACAAGGAGCTGTTTCCTTTCTAGGACATGGGCATCTCTTCACCGGCCTGGCAGGCTGTCAGAGGTATGTGGCGTGAGCGATGGTGCTTCTTTGGCCCATATCTCTACAGTACACCTGACCCTTCAACCAGTGTAAAGGGTCCTTAACATGACACAGACTCTACACCTAACTAACACCCTCAATCATTTAGCTCTGAGAGTGCAAAAATGTACTCATTTGTGTCAATTTGTTACATTACATTACACTGCACTAAACACTGTCCACCAAAATGATGTGCACAGTGCACACTGTGATGGATTGACACACTGAATAGAAAATAAAGGCCTCACCCTTTCTTGCTGTAGTGAAGACTTCGTTCTTAGATCAACCCATTCATCCACATCATCCTCCCTTTCTCCGACTTGCAGATCAAGCTGGTCTTTCTGTTTCTATTCTATCCAAGCCCTGTGTTGAGTTTTCTCCACAAGGTCTCTACAGTACCCTGTTAAAGCTCTGACACTTATCCCTGTTACCTTGCAGCCCAGTCCCATGTAGGCAGGATGTTACCCCTGTGTCACGACTGACTAGCCGCATTAGTTGCTGAGTGTGTGTGTGTGTGTGTGTGTGTGTGTGTGTGTGTGTGTGTGTGTGTGTGTGTGTGTGTGTGTGTGTGTGTGTGTGTGTGTGTGTGTGTGTGTGCATGCGTGCGTGCATACATGTGTGTTAACCATGCTCTAAAAAACCCACTATCAGCGTGACATTTGACACATCATGAAAGGGACAGCACACACACACACACACACACACACACACACACACACACACACACACACACACACACACACACACACACACACACACACACACACACACACACACACACACACACACACACACACACACACACACTGCTGTGACAGCAAGGAGTACGAAGTACATTCTGGGTCAATTAGAGTGGCCAATATAGTCACTGATCTTTATTATGGAAATTAAGTCTACATGAATGAAGTAGCCTAGCCGGCAGCAAGCACTGCATGTTAACCACTGAACCTCAATTTTTTTTTTAAATCATTTAGAAGATAACCTCATAATGCATCACAACGTGACAAGCTCACAACACGTTGGAGAGTTAGATCTGCTATTGTCTAAAATGTGTTAAAATTATTCTACAATGACATGTCCGAAAAAGGAATACCAGGGTTAAAGTGGTTAAAGGAAGTAACGCACACTTGTTATGTACCACGGGAATCCACTGGCATATAGGTTTCGAGCGACCACACACAACAAATAGATGAAGCAAGTTTAATTACACGGGCTGCATTGATTTAATGTAAAAACCCTGAAGTGCAAAATGCTTAGTTCAACAGACCATAATCAGTATGCATGATAAGAAATCTCACTTTGCAGGTACTGTATGGATTGATAGAAGACTAATTGAAATGCAGGTGCTCTCCATATCTCGCAGAGATTTCGCAGACATTGAGATGACAGTTTAGCGCTAGAGGGATAGTAATTAGACAGTAGTCTGTAGTTTCCCATGTAATTTCAGGATTAAGAATATTTGACTGAAATAGCCCCAAACAACCCACACCCAGCAACCATGAAGAACAAGTAAGTCAAATGGAAAACAGAATTTCATAGAATATAAAATGTCTTAAAGCCCATTGTACAATGTAGCCTACATCCCAGGCCAGCATTCTCATGTGCCCATAAGACACAGAGCTTTCATATCAGGGTGAAGACATGGTGTAGGATTTGTAGGCACAAGAAATTATAATGAAAACGCAAAAACGCCGGCTTTTATAACTGTAGAAGGTTTTAGCATTCCAACATGAAACTAATTGGAGTGGCGGCCAGCAAGGTTTTGTGGTGTAGAGCCCATGGCTCAGCTGCATGTTGACTCGTGGAGCAGACCCTGGCTGTGCCGTTTGCACCAATTTGCTCTGAACCTCCCTGAGACAAATAACTGCCACAGAGCAGTAACACACTCTGCCTCCAGTCCCCTGGCAGCTCGCCAACACGCTCACTGCTGCTGCTTCTGCTGCTGGGGATCGGCCAGTGGTAGAAAGTATCCAAGTACATTTACTCTTAAGTACTCTACTTAAGTACTTTTTTACTTTACTGGAGTATTTCCGATTTTCAGTACTTCTCTACTCCACTACATCTCAGAGGCAAACATTGTACTTTTACTCCACTACAATAAATTATTTGACATTATAGTTACTAGTTAATTACTAGTATTATTGCAAAACATTAACCACTTCAGCCAGATATATATTTTGGCCATTTGCAAATAGCCAATCTACAAGCTCACAATGTGTCACGATTGTGAGCTTGTAGATCTGCTTTTTTCAAAAGTAATTTTTTGTTGTTGAAATGGGACATTCTGCATGATGATTACTTTTACCTGTGGTACTTTAATTACATTTTGATACCAATACTTTTGTAATTTTACTCAAGTAAATTTAGAATTGTACTTCTACATTAAAGTATTGATACGTACTTGAGTACTTTTTCGACCACTGAGATCAGCTGTCCTGGTTCTCTCCACCACCACTCTTTCCTTTCCTCTCTCTCTCTCTCTCTCTCCCTCTCTCTCTCTCTCTCTCTCTCTCTCTCTCTCTCTCTCTCTCTCTCACTCACTCACTCACTCACTCCACTCTCTCTCTCTCACTCCATTCTAGCACCTCTCCATCCGTTTCCTTATTTCTTTGAAACTTTCATCATTCCCCAGTCAAAGGGGAAAAGGAAGGAAGGTGAAACAACAGTGTGACATAGACATAGAGAGAGAGAGAGAGAGAGAGAGAGAGAGAGAGAGAGAGAGAGAGAGAGAGAGAGAGAGAGAGAGAGAGAGAGAGAGAGAGAGAGAGAGAGCATTTCTAATATAAAAAAGACCAATGCAAAAGCTGCCACACTATATCAGTCAATCTTAATAGGGTAATGAAAGGCAAAGTAACTAAGAACTCTACCAGCAGGCAGCAAATACAAGATGTCTCAGGAACAGCTCTGTTTCTATTTCACCAGATAGCAGAGGACACAAAGGACAGAGAATGAAGGTTGACAGGGGGGGGGGGGGGGTGGGCATAGATGACAGGGGGAGTGAGGCATGGATGGAGAGACACATTTAAAAGAGTAAGACAGACGGCAGTTTCATATGTGTGGAGGGGAGCTGGGGAGGGGTTGAGTTTTGGCGCTGTGGGGGTGGGGGTTAGAGGAAGGGACCAGATAGAAACCCTGAGTCTTTGAGAACCAACAGATGTAGTACAAGGGATGTCCTGTGAGAGAGACCAGGCGGGCGCTTGGAACAGTGGGAGGTGGCCATACTGGCTTCAGATTGGCGCATGCCTGCCAACTGTCCTCCGCTCTGCAGATGACCCTAAGGCATGGCCTCAAGTCCGTTAGGCTGAATCCCCCCCCCCCCCCCCCCCACTCAGATGGATGCTGACATACGTTGGCCAAAGTGATTGTGACTCGCAAGGTTTTTCGGGGGAGCATTATGATGAGTGAAATTCTGCAAAACATTTGGCGGAATAGAGTTATTTGCAGTGGCCCATATTATTTAAGTAAACATCCCAT
Organism: Electrona antarctica; assembly: GCF_951216825.1. Classification (NCBI taxonomy): domain Eukaryota; kingdom Metazoa; phylum Chordata; class Actinopteri; order Myctophiformes; family Myctophidae; genus Electrona; species Electrona antarctica. The sequence continues at coordinate 18,853,583 of NC_136792.1, read as the reverse complement.
GGCTTCTGCAGCTAGCGAGCGCTGAGTGAACGCTCTCCCCTGGAGAGTGGGGCCAGTTAGATGTGAGGCCTGCAGCCAACACAGTGCGGTCAGCACTGTGCAGTCAGCCAGGCCACCAGACAGCAGGCCCCAGGGTTATCTCCTGCTCAAGTAGAGCAGTGTGCCATCCATTACCTCGCCTCACAATCTCCTCATCCAGCAAAAGGGACACAAGCTATTCATAGAACCTCTGAGGATCCCATGTAGAGCTATGGCTAAGAGGAAACTACTTATATCATTGAGCGATAGCATACTGTAGTGTACATGTGGGTTGTGGCAATGAATAGCAGGTATGGGGTAAGGGGTCCCACACGCTAATATCTGAATGCTTGGCCAGCAGGCTAAAATCAAAGGTGAATCATGCAAAAGTTAGTTGCAGTAAAATAGTGCTAAAGGAGACGTATCCAAGGTTAAGTATAGTAATTTAAAGCTTTTAAATTGCTTACATTTGAAATTCACTCAGAGAGAAGAGAGGCGTTACGGAATGGCATGACCTAGATTAGCACCCATGCAAGCAGTTAGCAGTAAGTAGGCAGGCTATATGGACAGTTTCCCAGAAGAGTGCATTTTGTCCACCCAACTGTGAAAAGATTTTTACAACTCTTCTTCGAGTTTGTATACACATTTTGATAAGGTTTTGCAGTCACTTTTTAACAAGTTGGTCTTCTAGTGTTTGAATCACAAATATAAAGTTATATCACATACTCCTAGTAGCACTAGTTTGCTTAAACACAAACAACTATCAAACTTTTTGTACAAAATCTTTCCTAAACAAACGCAAGACTATGCCTCTATTATACTCTTTGTAATAGACTTCCATTATGTTTGCCCAAAGCAACCTCATTATTTGATGTCTCTATCTCTAAAGAAAACACTAACACAAGAAGGGGAAAATCCTTAATCCTGCTTGCATACTACACAACACAAGGCATTCAAATACAGGATTCATGGTAAATGCATTATCCCAAGATATGGGTTGAGAGGCTGAGATGTGATTGTGGGCTGTAGGCCTACTGTACATGTGGTTAATGATAAACCAAACAAACTGGGTTAGCTCTCCTAGCCTGACTAAACAGGACTTGTTGAAACTTGGATTATGTTTACAATCGCTGGTGAGCAAGAAAATTGTAAAAGCCACACTCCAAGAATAACCGCTCCAAAAGTTGTGTTTTTAGCTTTTAACGGGAAATCTTACAGGTCTAGTAGAGCCAGGCAAAGTAAACAAAGCTAAACCATGACTTCCTTCACTGGAGTTTCATTGGAAATTAAAAGCCTGGTTATACCCTGAACCCACTGTTGGGTTCTGAGAAAAATGATATGCCCACTATGTTTCATTTTGAGAGAATATAACATTGACTGGCGTCTTTAGCAAACAATCCAGAATAGTAGTTCCTTTACCCCAGAGTTTAAAGGAGACCGTATAAAAATCTCAGAGCTTTCTTTTTCTGTTTGCTGGCTTTCTTTTCTACGGCAGGGTTCCATCTTGGTTGCTCTGACAACATAATTATATGTAGTGGAGCATGAGCCGGAGAGTGGGGAGTGAGAGACCCAAAGAAAGAGAGAAAGAGAGAGAGGTCTGGAGTGCAGTGGCTTGTCATTATGGGTCTATTTGAACCTTATGCAGAATAACAAGCAGTCCAATTCTGAGCCCAAGCCAATGGCGCTCTCTACTCTAGCCCACGCCAAGCTCTCGCCAAGTCGCTTGCTTTTCTACTTGAAAAACCCACCTCTGAAATAAACACCCCTATATCATCCGCTTCTGGGAGAAATATTTTTAGCATTTTGACCTATGGAAAGTTGTACAGTATCATGTGCCAAGCACATGGTTTCTCTTTCTTTCTTTGACTTTTTATTTTCATTTTATTTAAATCTATTTCAGTTTGGAACATAATGAGTGCAAAATGTTAGCACCAGGCAGCAGAGTCTGACTTGGTGTTAGAATTAGATCTAAGAGGAGGATGTATGAGGACCATATTATACACCATCTTAACTAGCATCATGAACCGCATGGGTGCATCTCAGCTCATCTGTATGATCCCCACATGAATGTCTCTTACTCTCTTTCATTTCAAAGGGCAGGAGCTCTGTGCAGATGCAACCATAAAAAACCCAATCTAATTCCATCTTATAATTATTAACCTATCAAAGATCTTTAATTTACACTCAACTTTTCACCTAGCAGACATCAAAGGCTGTAAATATCTAAAATATCATTGAGCACTTGGCTTGCGGAGTGCAGTGTTTCCAGATGCTCTGCACTTGCAATGCACGCCCTGCTGCGCACCGGGAAAATAGCCAATCTACAAGCTCACAACGCTTCGCACTGTGACACGTTGTGAGCTTGAAGATAGGCTATTTTTGGTGCGTGACGTACACTAGCGTGCAACTAAATATAAATCACCCCTTAAGCACACATCTCATTTCATTCCATTGATTTGATTTGATCTGATCTATACATTCACACAAGACCAGTACTCCCATGAAAAGCTAGTGCAGCCCCCCCAAACTCTTTTCTCACAGACACACACGCCAATGCACAATGCACGTGCGTGCGTGCGTGCGCACACACACACACACACACACACACACACACACACACACACACACACACACACACACACACACACACACACACACACACACACACACACACACACACACACACACACACACACACACACACACACACACACACACACACACACACACACACACACACACACACACACACACACACACACACACACACACACACACACACACACACACCCCGTTCTTTCTTTCTCCATCTTGATTAGATTACAATGAGCGGCTTGGTGACAGCCTCTGGGCATGCTAAAGGAGTGGTTGATATCTGAGCTCCCCTCCTCAGCCTTCACTCTCAGCCAGTCATGAGCGCACAAAGATAATGTGTCTAAAGAGCTGACCTCACCAACCAAAGCAGCCTTTAAGGAATCATGAGAACAAATTTGTCAACACGGCACCGTAGAAAAAGGGTTGTTAGAAAGATTTTTTTCCGTCTTAATAAGCCATATACCTACTGTACTATGTTCAAAATATGCATTAAGCATACCTGTCAACCCTAAGCTAAATCCACTTGACACTCAAAGTAAGCCTGTCATTAAGTGAATGTAACAGGCAATAAAGTGCAACTCCGTTACTCTGTTACTACTGCTACCTCATATCTATCTCCCTGACAAACAGAAGAACCGGGGCCAAAACAGAAAGAGCTTTGTTCCCATTGTAGGTCCTGACCACCTACCAAGGGCCCTTTAGAGGAGCATTCACCCTGGAATGATCAGGCCACTTCTCCCCCAAGGCTCCCCAGGCCTATGGAGACCAGTGGGCCAAACACATCCTGCCCATCTCCTGAGAGATTATCCAACTCAATGAGCACATTCAAGCTAGGAACACAGGAGGAAACTGGAGCCTGCTATCCAGCAACTAAACCTAAACTTTTCCACTCACACCCACCCTGGAGGCCAAAGAGGAAATCAGAATAGACCGAACACATGCTACACTTACTGGCTACTTCCAGTGAGGCGTTGTGGCTCACTGCCTCTCCCAGGTAGTTGCGGGCGACACAAACGTAAGACCCCTCGTCCGGTTTGCTCCGTCGTCCATGGACGATGCGTAGGAAGAAGAGGGAACCGCTGGGCAGCAGCATGCGCTGGGAGCGAGGGTTGTCTCGGTCCGTTTCCACACGCTCTCCGTCCTTGTACCACTCTACTGTAGGGGTGGGACGACCCTCCGCCTTGCAGTTGAGCGTGGCAGGCTCCCCTTTGGACACGATCAGGTCCGAGGGGTGCTCCACAATCCGGGGTGGGGAGTCCTCCTGGCGCAGACGGGATCCTAGAAAGAGAGGAGAGTGAAAGAAAAGGTCTGAATCACTCAGGTTACACATGCAAGGAGTACATCTAAAAAAATCACACCCGTGTGAACTGAGTGGTGTAAGGTATTATATAGCCTGATCAGCTGTGTTCTGACGTAATGTCTGACGTAATGAAATCAGCATCAACCAATCAGCATCAACCATGCTCATTTTTTTTGCACAGACAGACAGGCTAACAAAGCCAGTTGTAGGAGTGGTTTACACCACTCAAAAACATATTTAGATATTGCCGTTGGAGTGTTATCATAACCTCTGTGTGTATTTAATATACTCAACAACATAGCAATGATTACAGCCCTGTAACTAACCATGGCATTGTATGGCAATGGACTTCCTTGATGTATGAAAACATATTGAATATTGTAACATTATTTTAATATAGTAGAAACAATATGCATGAAAGTAGGTACAGACAAAACAAGCTACCAATCACTCTAGTGATAAAAGTAATGCTTCCATAAGTACAGTATAAGGCAATGTGCAATGCCACAGCAATGTGACATCTCACAGATCAAAGAGCAGAAAAAACAAAAACAAAAAAAACAAGGTTAAGCGCAAAAGAATATGAACTATAAAAGGGCACCCAGTACAAAGCAAATCTCTGCCAGGACACATGATGCCCTACCTCTCTACATCTTTCTCTCTGTCTGAGGCATTGGATGATTGTTTTGGGGGTTGTGCGTGACTATGAACAGGCACAGGGCAATGGGGGGAAGGGTCCGGGACATAATATAGTGTGACTGTCATTACATCATTACATTGCAACCAGAGTAGACAGGAGACAAATCTTGGGACAGTGAACACATTGAACACATTGAAAAGTAATGTGACATGATGTCATCACTAGGACAAACATGACATTATAATGTTAGCCTAATACACGGCAATGTGTGTGCGTCACGCTCCCAAGCTGCAATGTTGGTAAGATCCTGCGTGTAATTCTGAACAGATTTCAGTCATTCAGTGTTCTGTGAAATCTGAAATGTGTGATATGATGTGGTGATGTGGTGTGTGATATGATGTGGTGACCTGAAGTGTCAGGTCACCACAGTCACATTGTGAAACTTCACTACAGTAAGTACTAACCTCATGGAACTGAAAAGTAATGGCATGAACGACTGTCACAATTATTAGATACCGGTAATCGTCTAATCGCAAGAATTTGAGATAATCCCAATTCTTTTTTGCATAATCATCATAATCATTTCCATGTTGAAACATTTTCATATATTTCCAAACATTTTCAAAAATAGTGGAAATAGCAGAGCTACAAGCTCAAAACGGTTCACGGTCACGATGTGACACGGTTTGAGCTTGTAGATTGGCTATTTCCACTATGGGTTTTTTTAGTTATTAAACTATCTAAGTTGTTTGTCATATGTCTTTTGTGTACGAAGACCTAAAAGCCAAACAAATGTAATTTCTATTCATAATGTTCCAATGTTCAACAACGCTACATCGTTAATCGCAATTATGTGAAGGTCAAGGACAATAAATCGCTTAGTAAAATGTCATAGTCATGACAGCCCTGACATGTCTGATGTCTGCTACTGTCCCATAGCCTGAAGGGATGGGTCGCTGTGATTGGTTCAGAAACATACAGTGTGCATGTGTGCTGCTCAGCATGAGATGGAGATAAACTCCGTAGGTATACTGTATCCAAATTAAATCACCCAAAACAGGTCATCAAATCCAGCATGGTCATTCGGCAACTGTACATGTCAGTGATTTCAAGACGGTGCTATATTAGACAATAATGTACATTTTTAGTGCATGCATTTAGTGAAAGTTGGAACTCTCTTTGTCGCACACGCACGCACGCGCGCACGCACACGCACACGCACACGCACACGCACACACACACACACACACACACACACACACACACACACACACTCTTATCATCATGCATCATCATCTCATTCTGGCCAATCACAATTTGTGTCCTCACTTTTCTGCCCTCACTTTTCTCTTCAACATGTACTTTGCTCAGCCAATCAAATCATCGCTATGGGGTGATCAGCCAATCACAAGCCAATGCTGTGTTTACACAAACCCAGAAAGCTGGGCACAGGAGGGGCTAGCGCGCCTCAAAAATCACGAATAAAGAAAGGGCTATAATATACAGTAGATACACATTATCCTATTGCTTTGTGGTACTGAAGAAGCATGCCATCGATTATACAAGGAAGATAGAAGAGCCAACAACAATGCCATGGGGGGTAACACTGTGAAGCTATCTCAGGTCATTAGTGCTGCTCCCAGACCAGTCAACTGTGGTTATCACAACTGATTTACATGCAAATTAGCTTCCTGTTGTTAATTCCTCAAGGATGGAACACAGTGGATATGAACGTATTGTGAGTGCCTGCACATGATGCGAGTGCATGCGCGCGTGTGCGTGCTTGTGTGTGCTTGTTCGATCTTGCATGCCATATCTCCCAGCATAGGCCTTTGGAGCCCATTCAGCACCAATTAAAGGGAGCTGGGCCTAATTGGAAGCACAGACCCGACAATTAATTTACCCAGCGTCCCATGGACTTGGCCACACTGCTTCATTTCAATGCCCTTTGCCCATCCCCCATATCCCTGAAAATCTGGTGCTGAGAGTGCAGCTTTCTGTGCCCGCCACAGATTTGAGGGAAAGTCAGCATAATTAGAGACAGCTCTGTGGCAAGATTAATCACTTCAATGCAAATGGGGAGAGCAGCCAATAAAACATAGTTAATCCAATACCACAATATAGAAGCTCATCAGGCCCAATTATTTTCAGTCCCTCCTTTACAAACATGTTCTATAAGCTTTATTATACTAAATACTGTTTTGAAAATGGAACTGTCAACAAAATATTACACTTACAGACAGAGATGCCTGGCTGACTGATACAATGAACAATGTGTTAATTTATCATTCATGGATTTCTGGATATGTGACCTAATATTACAATAAATATAAGAGATCATACAGATTGTGTTGTAGGGGTCCTTCCAGACAGCAGTACACTGGGTACTACAACTCGCCTATACGTTTAGTTTTTGAAGGACCGGTACAAAACTGAATTGAGTAAAATGTGTAAAATGCTGCGGCCTTCTTCGTCCTTTGTTCAAGGTTGACTACAGGTGTGGTGGTCTCAAAAACAAAGGAAAGCTGGCAGAAAGACTCACTCGCTGCATAAAATATTAAGGAAGACTCATTAGACAATAGTATTTATTTAACTAAGACAATAGTATTTATTTTATTTTATATGCTCATAAGGTGCTCTGTGCTCAAAGTGAGGGGTGCATACATTTAGAAAATGTTCGTCAGTGCTATATGAGGTATTTTGTGAAAGAACATGCAACTGCAGTTCATTTAGCTTTTAAGCAAACAATCATTGCAAATACTGTTTCTCCAACTTACATCTGGATTACATTTTGCAGTACATTTGGGGAAAATATTTGATAATTTTGGGTGCTCAATTTCAGACCCATTTTTCCAATGAACTTTCCCATCATCCTGCCAGTTTAAACTTCCTATGTTAATAGAAAAGCACCGCTAGTTTATTTGAGCAAAATCCCTTTAATGTAAAGGACCATACCAGTGGTCTGACATGTTTTTACTCCATTGACTATGACTCACAGCATTATTGCCAAGTTGTGCCGACAATTTTCCTTTAAATATATTTCTAAAATCTATGTAGTGTTTTCTAAGGAGAGCAATGTGACAAGAAATTAGTTCATACAGCATTTCAGTTGTTCTACTAAAACTGCAACTCTGTCTCTGTGAATCCCTCTTTGCAGAAGTTATTGTAATATTGAAAGTCCTGCTTATTATTGTAGGCGGCAGGCCTATATAAGCATAAGTGTTATGAAGCATATGGCATTCTTTCACACGTTGCGATGCATTGCGAGCTTGGAGAACCATTGTCAGCAGTTCTTATCAATGATGGAAAATGATGGAGAAAACCTCTTAACTCCACTTGAGCTGGATTCGGGTAAAGTGGTGATAATATGACAATAATGACATAATGACAAGTATCTGACAATATACAACGTCACAATACTAACTTTGATGAGGCAGTATTGCTTTGTTTTAAAAAATATATGGTTTTCTTCATTTTCTGAAAAATGTATATTTTGTTTTTTCATTTTCCTGAAAAATGTACATTTTGGATTTAGGTGGGTTCTGCCCGACAGCAGAGATTTGTAGCCTGCTCCCATAGTCGATCTTTGATCATTCCACAGACTATGCTAAGAATTCTCAGCCCTTTGGTCAAAGCAGAGCTCATTACACACCCAAACCCCTACCACCACGACTGCCTTGCTGCCGCACCGCAGCCACCCCTCACCAGAAAACATGGTCTAATATGTTTTATTAAAGAGGTCTTTGAAGAGCTCCGCCACTATCTACTCGATCTGCTCCCCACTGACTTCGCCAGCTCCTCTCTAATTTGGATCGGTCTGCAGCCTTACACTTTTACGGGGGAACCGTTAACTATTTAGATGTAGCCCACTCTGAGGACTGAGGAGAACTGTGCAGCACTGCTGAATCACTGGCTGTTGTTTACTGTAGATGATTCCACATGATTAAGAGGCAGAGAGGAAGAAAATGCTAAATTCAATAGGATGTTCTGCTGCCTGGCCGGTAACTACTTAAAGACTAGTTTTTGAATAAAAGAGTGTTGGAACTTAGTGGCTAAGCGTGATTCTATTCTACATCCGAGCTTAGACATGGTAACGCCCCACCTGCCTCTGATTGGCCTACCGACCCTCCGAGGTGGATAGCTATATGCTGGATGCTTGTGAATGGATCAGTTTGAAATACGTTATAAAGCGCTTTGAAGGCTCTGAAAGACTAGAACAGCACTATATAATTATTTACTTGTGAACCTGAATGGGTATGAAAGATTGTTTTGTCGAAGTAGATGGATGTTTGTGTATCATTAAAATATAAAGTATAGTACACACATGTAAGAGATAGGAAATATTGATTAAATACACTGTGTGTGCTGTGTGTGTGTGTGTGTGTGTGTGTGTGTGTGTGTGTGTGTGTGTGTGTGTGTGTGTGTGTGTGCACGTGCGTGCGCACGTCCTGATGTACAACCCCATGCAGTAAATTCCAGGGATTATATTACTCTTGTGTCATGGGCATGGCACTCACTTTCTCATGCCCCTTCCACAGGTGTGTACCATCAAGAGACCTGCAAACCTGCTTCCCTCCCCGCATCATACTGTACCTCCAGAAGAACGCACAGAAACACGAGAGAGGACCAGAATGAGGATCTCACTGGTACTACTAAACAAGGAAACTCTCTTGTCTCTTTCTCACTTTCCCACAAGTTGTGTAACCTCCCTTTATTTCAAAGTCTTTCTCGCTCTCCTCTGCCCTCTCTGCTGTTGTTGTGCCTCCCCCCTCCCAGCAGACAGAGAATATGAGATGAGCTAATGCAATCCACAGCCTCACCAAAGGGAAGCTGGGAATTCTACTGCGCGGATCTGATCGATTGGTGCCTGAGGCAAGTTTCTCCTCCTTTAACCCTCTCAGTCGCTGGAGTGTCTTTCTTTTCTCTCATGGTCTCTCACTCTCACTCTCTCACACACACTGTAGACTAGAGTCAAACCAAGATGGAGGGAGCCTCTGCTCACTGTGGAGGCAATTAGAAAACCTGTGATTCTTTGCAAAGTGTCTTACTCTCTCACTTCTAAAAGCTCATCTCAGTAAGACAACACAAACAGCAGCAACACTGTGTACCATTGAGATAAGCACACTACCAACTCTAGGCAACTTGCTGCTATGCTGTGTACAATTATTTACGGAATGATGGTGGTTCTGATGAAATCAAGGTCATTCTGCAGTCATTCGTATCAGTAGTCGGATCAGTAATGTGGATTACAGCAACCAGCTCCATATTGATCTGTGTACTGTATGTCTTGGGGTCTAAACTTTTTTTTTCACGGGCATGTACCATGACTTGATGTAATGCAACTCTATATTCTGTTCTAGCCCAGTCTACTGTATGTCTATAAAGCTCTAATCTGATTGTAAATAATATGCATAGCAGACAGACTGATAGCTATCATGCAAATGTGTAATATAATGACGGAGGCAGTCCAAATGCACGAGCAGATTTCATGAGGTGAAACCACAGCCACTGTTACAATGACTGTGAGTAAACCAGTGGTCTTTCACCACCTAATCAATAACACAACGCTGGATCTCTGCGGTACTATATGGAGTCATAGGGTTAGGGTACATGTCTGAGAGGCAGCCATCGATCCAACTAAACTAAACCTAGGGAACCAAAGCTATACCTTGTTACGGAAGACGCTGAGGAGCCTCAGGACAGGCTAGAGACGGACTGGGTCAGCATTTCATGGTGCCCTTACCCCAACACCATGGCCCTAGTGCACAGCTGCCCTATGCATTTCTAACCTACAGTATGTACCCCCAAAGCAAAATCATACATATTATATTTCATTACAATTCCGTCAGATATAAAAATAAAGAAAGATGAGATGAGGAGTAGGATAGAGAAAGAGACAGACAGACAAAGAGATACTGTACATGGCCAGAGAGAGGGAAGAAATAAGAAAGGCATGCAGGCAGGCAAATAAACAAAAATAAAAAAATGACTCTGCTTCAGTAAGATGTGCTCCAGTAGCTTAAAATTGGCTTCATATGGAAATGTGCCTCTGTCACTTTCACCGCTGATTTATTGACAGTGGAAGAGGAAGAGGAGAGGAGCCAGCCACCTGCCCTCCATCCCACACAACTCACGGAGAAGGACAGTGAGGCAATTTAGATCTGTGTCACTTAGGTCCCCTGAGGCAGGGAGACAGGATAGCGTGTCTACTTCCTCAAACGATTAAACAACTTCACAGTGTGAGGTCATCTAGACCGATGCTCACTATAGAACTTAATGATCCAGCTTTGATTGCATGCAACAACCATATTATGAAAGATGCAGCAGCATAATTCCCACCATAAAGATGCTCACGCCTTACAGTATAAATCTAGCAAAAAAACAACAAAACAAAAAAACTGATGAAACTTTAAATGCAGCAGAGATCAAACATCTTACACCATGTCCCACCTCCGGCTGAGCTATGGCGATATGGAATTAATTGGGTATGCGATAAGGCCATCGGAGCACGGTAGGGCACTCCCTATCGTCAGGCCCATTAATCTGTGATTAGGGGACTTTAGAGGGATTTATGGCAGAGATAAGAGCAAGGGGTGTGTCCCTTGGGTAGCCAGGCGGAAACTGGAGTCATGCTTGCTCGGGACAGCACTAACCAATAAAAAGAATATTCTACATGCATTAGAAATTGTTCCCTGCTTTGATAATATCTTAAGCTGAAAGAAATGATCATTTAGAGTTTTCAAGAGCATCCTGCCACAACAGGCAGAAGGTTAAAACAAATTCAAACAAATAGAAAATACAGTCTTCAAAATAAGGGATCAAACAGGGGCAATAGAATCAATAAAGATATCTGCAGCCAGATGTTATGTTATATACTTTATTATCCCCTGGGGGAAATTTGGCCTACAGCCAGATGTGACTGCCTGTAGATTTTTTTTGATTGATTCACATTGAATATGACGAATAATCATATGAAAGATGAAGAGATGAAAAACAAAAAGCTGGGATAATCAGCGGTATGAAGTATTGCAACAGAGAGTGCAAGAGAGGAAAGGGCAGGTAGTGTAATCCGGCTGATCAGATGACATTTGCAGGAAAGTGAAACAGAATCTTGCAGCATTTCGACGTCAGAATCCCACCATGGAATGCACTGCATGGATGACTCTGCCAGTTGCATCAGATCAGGCCTGTTTTTAATGTTACACAAGGCTATCACTTACACTCCTAAGAGGCAGGATTAAAGCCCTGAGTGTGAGTGTGTACGGGGAGACCGAGGAAGGAGGAGGTGGACGCGGGGGATGATTGATATCTTTATGGGCTCTTTCTTTCCTCATCTCTTTGTCTCCGTATACCAAACAGAGTGGGGTCCAGTTACTACGCTGATACCGAAGCGGCACTTGAGAAGAGATATCGGTTGCCAAATAATATTGCCCGTGTCTAAATCTGTGCTTTTTTTCTTTTTAATAAATGAAACATTAATAAAGGCTCTACCTAAGGGTAGTACCTACAGTATGCAACTCTGTAACCGAACACTGCAAATAAACAATGGAAGAAGTGAGGTTTATTTGATTCAAGTGTAGTAATTGTTGTTATGGAAACTTGGTCTAGGTGCTTATGAAGATTACAATGCATCCTTTGATATTGGAGTGAAACATGTCTAATTCATGCCCATAGACACCGCTAATGACGCTCCACTACAGATATATCTTTTACGAATATTCGTATTACTATCCCAAATGAAAGAAACCATGACGTATTGTGAACCGAAATGTCCATGTTGTTTCCATGTCGCCACATTTAGACATTTGTCTCAGCCCATTAACCACATACTATACTGTATACTGTTGCGAACATTCACCAGCAGATCTCCAAGCTCTCAACATGTGATCCATTATTATTATCAAATGATTAGCATTTTCATGTGACCCTTTATTTTTAATTCTTCATTATACAATTCCCTGATGACTAATCTGCTGATAAGTAAGCAACCCTCGCTGCCTTGCTAAAGGGCAAAGGGTGCCAGTGTCCGCTCCAGGGCTGTGGCATAATCACAATCAGTCATCAGGAGAGGACCCAGCGGAGGCCATGAGGCCCGGAGCACCGGACCCAGCTACTGGATCTGTCAGCTGGGAAACCCATCCACCGACCTCCCCTGGCGATGGAGGGCAGGGCGGGAGTGAGACAGCCCAGCGGAGTGCTCCTTTGGGATACTGGAGCCCATCCTGTTCTGGGGCCCCCATCTGGAGCTAAGACAATAGCAGCAGTATTTTTCTCCGTGCTCCAGGCTTATTCCATGCAGGCTTTATCCATATGGAAGACACCAGGAATGATAAAATGCATGGAAACGCTCATGAAGCACCTCCTAAGTCACCTCCGATTCCATAGATGAGTGACATCAACATTATACTTATTCAGCAGGCTGAATTACTCAGAAATACAGCAAATAAAGTGTAAACACATTTTAAATGACGTGAATCAAGACAGGTTGTTCAAGAAGAACAAAAGGAGCTGAACAGATAAATACATAACACTACACAACTGGATTTTTAAAATTTGGGAGATGCAATTGAGAACTAGAAATGCACTCTCTCGAGATGTCAACTTGCGCCTTGCACACAAGTTCGCAAGCAGAGTGCGCCATGAAGTGCGCTCACCACTGCTGGTACGACTGCTGCTCTGAGTCCTAGAGCTCTCTGCTGTCTGGGTATGACTGCTGCTCTGAATCCTAGAGCTCTCTGCTATTCTAAATCCTTTAGACCCGTTATTGACCTTATACCAACCTTGAAACGTACCTTAGTTACGTCACCAAGAATGGTGGTCCCTTATTGGCTGTTGGAGGACACCGATATACATAACCCGACATACATACATACGTATGTATGTCAAGTCGAGCCCCGATCTCCAACTTAGTAGACAAGTAAATAAATAAAAGCTGTCAACTCTACAGCAGGCTAAGAGGGCAGAATTCGTTGCTGCGGACACATACTGAACAAGAACGTTAAGTATTATTAAGTATTATTCACTGAGACGAGGAGGAATTTGTTGGTAGGACAGAGGCTTGTTCCAGAAAGCAGTCTGTCAAAATGGCTGAGGAACATAAGCAGATGGGCTCAACAGAGAAAGTCTGATGCAGAAGTCTGTTTGCATATCTGTCTATGTATGTTCATGACATAAATTATATCTATTTTTCTTTCTGTCTGTCGCTCAAGGCACCTGCCTGTGCCTGTCAATCATCAACAGTCTACATGCATAATCCACATTTATGATCACCAAGTATATTGACCATATGGCCCCACAAGAATAGAGTCCCTTTCTTTCCTTAGAGAACTGGGAATTGGGCATTCCAGCGTTCATTCGGCCAGCAGTGAAGAGTCTTGGAAGCGAGCTTTAATTAATTTGACGTCCAGGTGGAGGGCTACCCTCCATAAGGAAGATACTGTATGGACTGTAGTGCAGTCTTGCTTTGGAAGCAGGGAGTGTTACAAGAGAGAAGCATGAGAGCGTGCACAAGTGGGCAATTACTTCTTGTTTTTGTTTTCCAGCATTGCCAATTTTTAATGAGGTCTGACCAGTGTGATCTCGGAGATACATCAAAGCAGCTTGCAGCAGCAGGAGAGTAGAAGTAAGGGGTAATTGAATATGCTGGTACATTTATTTCCCAACCGGGGACAGCTTCAGTCTCAGTGGTGAATTCTGCTTCCGCAAATGGCTGCTTGAAGAATGCTCAGAGGATTCATAAAAGCTTTATTTCAACACTACAAATTGTGTAGCACTTTGAAAAACAAATATATTGCTTAAGGCATGAATTAGAAAAGTCAACTGAATTGGACATAATTCAGATTTTATCCTGCACTCTAAATTATGCATCATGCTGCAGAGGAGGGGGTGTTAGCAGCTTCAGCTTCATTGAAAATACAATTTATTTGAGTTAAAACTCCAGCGTCTGTAGTAGTTGGTTGCAGACGGTATTTATTTTACTATGACTGGCCAAGACGGAGTTGGTATAGGTGCAGGGGAAAAGAGGAGGGAGGAGGGACTAGGGTGGATGGTGTGTGGGGGGTACATGATCAGGAGGGACTAGGGTGGATGGTGTGTGGGGGGTACATGATCAGGAGGGACTAGGGTGGATGGTGTGTGGGGGGTACATGATCAGCATGCTCAGCTGGCAAAGAGCTACCACAGAGAGTATGGCATTTGGGCTCGGTGCCAAGAAAATGAACTGCTCTGAAAGAGCTGGCAAAGTGAATCAGGACGTCCGTGGCCAAAGAAATCCTAATGCCTTTTAAATGTTATTTAGTAGATTGCAGGGGCTGATAGGGGCCTACTGTTAGCAGTGTTATGTTACCGTTTCTGTCTGCTGAGCTGATGACCTTAACAGCTTATAGGCTCTTCTAAATGTTCGGCCAAACACATTCTGAAACAAATCTCAGACAGCTGGGTGTTGAAAGGGAATTTCAGTTACAGCATTCGGTCAAGGATACAATAGTAATGTTGGAGGGAAGAACCATTTATATTGGTGCCAAGAGGTTGAAAGGGTTAAGTGTTTGGCATATAGCACACGTCAGTGCGTGTAGTATGCATGCAGACGTGTGTATGTGCATGTACAGTATGTATGGGGAACATTGAAAACTGTAACTGTGTTTGTGAGGTATTTTTCTAAGCTGGCTCTCTGAGGCATGCTGTAGGTTAAGACTTAGTGGAGCCAGTTCCTCCTGTGGCAAAACCCCATAGACACGATCCACAGAAGCCTGCTGAGTGGGGCATGGATTGAGTCCAGCCAAATGGAACGCAATTCTCCCCAAACTCTTTAAAACCTGGTCTGGAAAAAAGGGACATAAGGCATGCCATGCGATGCACAGTAAATATTTGGTCAAAATTAATGAAGGGGCAAAGTCTGCCAAAAGGCCTTTTCTAGACGTCCACAGGAGTGAGTGTGTGCCCAGTCTGGCATTAAAAAGAAATTTCCTGCTCCAGACGACTTCACATAACTCAGTATATGCTCCAGCACCCACTTAGCATGTCCTGTCTTCTTAAGCACACATGCTAACTGTCCAGGTCCAGTGTGTCCAGCCAAGTGCTCAAATCTTTGCAGGCTTTAACTGAAAAGGAATTCATCATAATTGTTTCCCTAGTGTTCCTTGCATCCCACCAGAGGCGTATCTACAATAAGGCGAGGGCAGGCGTCCGCCTGTCCAAATCCATTTCTGGCCTGGCCAAAATCCACACAATGAGAAAAAAATAGGACAAAAACAAGACCTGAGAACTATTAATGGACAGCTGATTGGCCGTCGCGGTAGAGCGCGACCCTCAATCACCCATTTGAATGTAAATGCATGCCTTTCAGCCTTTGTATCCTACTCGTCTCTTTGCTACTGATTGTGCGCGGGGAGACGACAATATTAACACACCTTGTCTGCCCAAAACGTAATTCCTGGATACGCCACTGCATCCCACCTGTCAGCTCTGTCTCCATTTGAAACGCTTGAAACTACCTGTCAACCAAAAGGTGTTCTACACGACACCAGGGTCTACATTTCTCAATGGAAGAGTAGGGAGACCACATCCAACCACTGCAGGAGCTAGTTTTTTTTTTTTTATATATTTTTTATCCCACGATTTTTTTCACCCCTGTGTCAATTATCTAATGTGATCCTGGGCTCTACACACCCTCCGCCAACCTAGTCCCCATATATGGGGGACATGGGGAGAGCAACGGACTTGAACTCATGCTTCCTTCATGCCTGAGTGTCCAAGTTGCTCCTTTACACCTGACAGGGGGGAGTTTTCCCTGGTTGGACGTAGCGCGTGGAGGGAACACGTTATTCCAACCAGTTCCTTTCTCCTCCATCAGGCGCCCCGCCACTGCAGGAGCTAGTTACAGTATACTACTACTAGTTACTCTAGTAATTCTACCATACAGTTAAAATGTTTTATTCATATAAATATATTCTGTATTACAACTTTAAAACAGTTTTAGATATGGCAAATCCTTTTGGGGATACTTTCACTAATAATCCAGAGATTTATCTTATTCACAACTCGGGTAAAACACGTAGACAGTACTTGAGTCATCATAAACGAATATGATTAAACCTCTCATTAATACATCATAAAAATATCTCAATAATACGAGTAAAATCAGTTCTGCAGCACTAACACACAGGCTATAGTCTTCTAGAATATTATTATATCATGGTGTGCGACCACTGCCATCAGACTTGCTAAATACAGCCAATGAATCTCTACCAGAGAGGTCATCCATATTTGCAACAGCAAAATCGGATGAAGGACACATGAGCTCAGCCCAATCAACATCAAAGAATGTAGCAAATGCTTTGAAATAACTTGAGCAATGGCTATTCAGGATCCGAGAGGACAGAGGAATGTCTGGCATGGCCAAATGCACTTCAACATGTCCCAAGGGTGCCCATCATTATCATTAGGGCTAAGGATGGAGGTTGAGGGAGAGGTGAACGGCAAGCTCTGATAAGTGTATGTAATGAGCTGGGATGAACACAGTCTGTCAAGAAAAAAATTAAATCATACAAGTTAGGTAGAACAGCATTTTGATGCTGCACCAGCCAAAAGTGATGGTTTCTCAAGCCAAGTACAGTATGTGTTGCAGGCTGCAGCACTGGCTCCAAAGCTCAAGTGCACTTTCCCTAGTTTTGAAATATAAAAGCTTCTGAGTATTACCTAAACTAAAGCAAGGCACAACAGGAAATCCATTTTGCTCATAAGTCTCAAAGAAAGGGACTGTAAACCCAAACTGCATTTGAGAATGAAAAGAGAGAGAGAGAAAGAGAGCGACAGACAGAGAGAGAGGTCCCAGCAGAGTAGTGTAATAGTACAACAGGGGAGTACACGCTGACAGAGAAGAGTGGTATTTACAGTTGAAAAGCTCTTTGAAAAGGTGGAAATCCTAGCACATTGCTCTGGTGCCTGCTCCTCTCAAGATTGAGATGGTGACAATGTACACACTGCTTGTGAACTCGTTCTACATTAAAAACTTACATAATATGACAACTGTTGCCATGTTGCCATATGGATGCTAGGTTTTTGAAGAAATGCCACCTGTTTTCAAAATGGCAGGCAAGGATTAACAGACACTGGCATGAAAATTCTTTCACGGAGTGAATAGTGTGTTTACAGTTACCCAGTATTTTGAAGTCTCCTCACCATGGTTACGGCTCTGTAGCAGGAGCTACCCCCAATATCAGGCAGTGGTGAATTTCAAGGTCACCTTCTGGTTAATTATGTTTTCCAGCTCTTGTGCTTCAAAAAAGCACACTCCTCCTGCTTTGTATCAGTCTCTGTATGTGTCAGAACAGGCCCAGAGGAACCATACTTTGATAAAGTCGCTGATGAAATTGAAATACAAAATAGACACTTTTGAGAAAGAATTCTCGAGACAATCCAAGGGTTGTTGATGTCGACTAGCATGTATGTAGAAGAGGGGGGGGGGGGGGGGGGGGGGGGGGGGCAAGGCTATTAATCAACTAATTAGCAGCCTCTCTTTTTACTGCTAATTTAATCTATTCTTCACAATCTCTTTAATAGTATTTTCTCCTGTCAATTATAACCAAAGGAAGGTTTAGCATTTCAAAAGTGTATCTAGGCCTTGCAGCGAGGGGGGCAATAGAATGGTCACCAGGACCTGAACTCTGGGAGGGAGGGAGTTACAGGGAGGGAGGGGGAGAGAGAGAGAGAGAGAGAGAGAGAGAGAGAGAGAGAGATTAAGAGAGAACTGGGGGGGAAGAAAGACTGTCCTTAATGCCAGTATCCCCCATTGGGCAAAATGAAAGAGGAGAGAGGGTTGGGAGGTCTGAGCCTTTTTAAAATGTACAAGGCAAAGCACCTCATCATCATGGTACTACAGCTTCTCCAAACAACAGCAAAAGCTGCACCCAAGGCAGGCCTTGTGGGAGCCTCTGAGTGTGCAGAATTTGGATACGTGGATGAGGATGTTGGCTGGACCGAGAGCAAACCAACCCCAGAGCACCATAGTAAGACCTCTGACCGGCATCTTTCTTTTACTCAGCACTTTTTAAATGAACCTCACCTCCCTTCCCAGATGTCCACTTTAAAAAATAAAAATACGCACAAAATAGAAGAAACAAACCAACGTCCTTGCCTCACAGTCTCTAACATCATAATTCTAATCAGCACATTCTAACCCATGAGAGACGAGGGAATATACTGCATGCGATGTGAGCACAGACAACCACATCAAGAGTATTCCCTTGGCTGGTGTCGCATGCATGTTTGACTGCTCCGTCCTCCTCTTCGTCCTCCCTCCTCGTCCTTCCCCCTCCAGCCCCTTCCACACCCTGGGGCAGCCTTTGTGTACCCCCCCCCCCCCCCCCCCCCCCCCCACACACACACACACACACACACACACACACATCCTCAGTCCTTCATGTGGATTTTCTCCCCTCCTCCATGCCTTACAATTGCCCTGTTGAGGAGACACAATGCGTCCTCCCCATGGCCGTCCCGTCCCCCATAGGCTCTTTCTGCATGTCGCCTTGCTTTATCTATGAAAGGCTTTGCAGTGACCGACCACAAAAAGGCAAGTTTTAAAATCTGGGCCAAAACCAGTGTGTGTGTGTCTGTGTGCGTGTGGGTTAAGACAAGGGGTGAAGACAAGGGTGGGAAGAAGGCAGGCCTTATTCATCCCTCCTTTTTCTCATGCTCATGGTGTAGTGACGTTAGCCTACTCAAATTAGCAGTGAACCCACATGAAGAGAATACTCACATATGGGATATTTTTTATCATTATGTGATTATCTTGTGTATTTTATTTTTGCATCTGCCGCAGAATGTCTTGTTTTGTATTTGTCATCTGATCACATGGATGGTTGCCATCTTCAAACATGCCAGAGTTGAGTTGAGATTGGACCCAGACGACACCTTTCTTCCAACATATCTATGCCATTTATTCACATGAACCCTAGGCAGGGCATCTCATAATGCAAACATTCAATGAATACAGGAAAACATTCTGAAAAAATAGAAGATCCAAGCGCTTAGACCGGCTTACGACTAAGATTTGGTGTGGAGGAGAAAAAGGGGCCAAGTAGATAGCCTGGGTTCCAGCCTGAATCGCTGCGTTCTGTGATTCTGAATTGTCACTCGTTACTCAGTCTGGACTTGCATTTCGCCAACTGTTACGTAGCCACGTTGTTGCTGATACATCATCAGCCAGTGCCACTCTGTCCATGCTTCTCGCTGTTGAAAAAAATCACACCCGTGTGAACTGAGTGGTGCAAGGTCTTATATAGTCTGATCAGCTATGTCAGTGACGTCACACACTAACCATAGCAACCATGCTCAGCAACCATGCTCGTATTTTTGGTACGAACAAACACGGGTACACGGGACACGGGTACAAAGCCAGTTGTTGGAGTGGTTTGCACCACTCAAAAAATAGCGCCGTTCGAGACTTGAGAGTAAAAACCTACGGTAAAAAGTAAACGATTCAGTAGTCCACTGTCAGATTCAGTAGTACAAAAATAATTACGGCTGTGTGGGGTGAGTTTAGTGAATGATAAGGGGACGTTGCAGGACATAGGTGCGCAGTGTGCATCGATACAACGTCAAACTGGTGTTTTTCCTCAACCCCCACCACAGACCAATCAGAAGCCACGGTTCCATTTCAACCTTCATATGTCCCGCCTACCTGTGGAGAATAGGACTTTCCAGACTGAGTAGCGCAGTGTACATTTTCAGATCCGTGGAACGCAGCGAATCAGGCTGGAACCCAGGCTACCAAGTAGACCCCTGAAAGAACTATAGCCTACAGTTTAATTAGGCGGTTATCCCAAAGACTAATTCTCTCTGTATCAGCTGTCAAAACAACATGCGTTATCCATGAGAACTAAAACATGGGTCCCATACTGTATTTGTAGGATCACAGTGACATATGCCTACTGTCCTCTATTATCAGATCAAGATTATACAGTTAATTTCAAGTTATGCCTTGAACCAGTGTCCTCTTGCTATTCTTGATCCAGAGGCTTAACTGTGTCTGGACACATACATTTGTTGCAGCTCAGACAGACAGACACACTGGCACACCAAGTTGATGCTGAATAAGTTCATTATAGTTGCATTTAAAGTGTTAACCAGTGACCGCTGACCTCCTCAATTTTCACTTCCCAAACTGAAGCCTGGGAAGAGGTACTGTACCAATGTATTCTGGGAAGAGGTTCCATTGCATTCTTGAGGATTTAACCACTTCATATTTCAAAAATAGTGAAAATGTATTTTATTTTTTACTTTTGTCTTTTTTGACATTGTTTGATTTTTATTTTATGATATATGCTTATTTTCTATGTTGGGCTAGATGCCCAAAATAATGACACACATAGGTTAAAGTGGTAAAAAAAAAGTTAATATATGAGACATGAGGATGGCTCCTGAGTTTTATCAAATGATCTACATTCTACAGACTATCTAGTCCTCAGAGTCTCCTGTCAGGCATGCTTATCATTCTTGCTGCAGCCATGGCAAATTGCAAACTATTGACATCAAATGGATCTGCTAATTAAACCAATTAAGGAGCTCTTTTGGACCCATTAAAGGAAGAGCAGTTGGGAGGGAAAGCGGTCAGTGGATCATTAAGAGTCATCGCCTAATTTATCTCCCCTCAAACAAACGTCTTTGAAATGTTTATCTAGTCAGTCACTAATGGCATGAGCGAGTCAGCCACATTTGGCCGTAGCCCTGAGAAAATGGAGAGGACGTCGACTGCCCTCCCTGCATTCCTCCATGGGTTTCACTGAGCCAAAGTAGATCTAATCCCGGATCTCGGGGTGCAAACTCATGCTTGATTGGGATTAAGATAAGATTAAAGGGCATTAGTGGAAGTTAATATAGACATATAGCTCTGCGGGCACATTGTGCAGGTGTCACTTATCACACCTCAGAGAAAGGGCATAAACCTCACTATCTCAATATTTATTTATTGTTGGTAAATGAATGCCCTACTTTTTATTATATGACAGTGTTGAAATCCAAGGGTTGTTGATGTCGGTGTCAGTGTGTGAAAAAATAGCAGATCTACGCTGAGAGCATATGTAGATATGCTATTTTTGAACAATTTTAAATGTTTTTCCTGTAATGATGCACAATCACACCATGTTGGTTACGGCTGTCTATGGGTTTTATAAACATTTAACCAATTAAAAGTATTAATAAGAGCTTGTCACTAAATAATTACATTAGATCCATTGGAACACATTCTTTTTTTTTTTCATTTCCAGAACAATGATACACTTCTTTGCTAATTCAATAACCTCACACAAAAGCAGTTCATGCGAAAGGGAACCAAAGAACACTAACTCATGCCTCTTTTTCTGATTTGGGGACTCTGTGATATTTCTATTATTTCTATTTATTGTTTGTTCTATCTCTCTCTGATGAAGAGGGTGGTTGTGCAAGTATAGCAGTGAAGGGAAGAGGGGTTCAGCAATACAGAATATGTGTTCAGGCCAGGGACATATCAAAGTGAGAAGCCAAGACAAGCAGGAGACAGGCCTCACCTGTGGTCTCTGGCCATTAATTGGCTGTGGAGTCGTATGTGTCCTGTCATATCATCATGATGTAGGAGGTGTAAGGGCAACACAATTTATCTGCACTTAAGAGACAATTTGTCAAGACTTCAACTGCTATGGGCTGCAGGGGCTGTGTCTGATTTACAGAGCACCACTCCCACTGCCATTCTCTTTACCAACATGATGACTGACACACGCGCACACACACACACACACACACACACACACACACACACACACACACACACACGCACACGCACACGCACACACACACACTTATGCTCAGACATATTAATGCTGAGGATTTTCGGCTGCACTAATGTGAATATCCCATAATAAACAAATCCAAAGTAGGAAGATCAAAGTAATAAGTCTGTGCGGTGCTTTTCCTTATCTGTGTGATATCTTTAAGGTAAGGTCTGACTAGCACTTGGAGGAGAGATACCAGTGACAGATAACGACCATTTAGGCTGTAGCAGGAGAATAGATCACCTGATAACAGGGCAAGACCTGATGGATGGAGGCATCCATTTACAACCTTCAGACAGTCCAAGGTGGCAATAAGCAAGTCCCCACAAGTCAGACAAGGGCAAAGATCACCTCTCTCTCTCTCTCGCTCTCTCTCTCTCTCTCTCTCTCTCTCTCTCTCTCTCTCCCCTATTGTAATATCCACTCGGCTGTCATCTGTATCGTTACCTGTGGTTTGTGCTGAGGTCATAACTACGCTCTTCTGTGTTCTGCTTCAGGCAGTATATTTGAATACGTTTGTATACTGTTTTCTTAACAAATAATTGATGGTGTCTATTCATCTATTGCGATGTCACACTTAAGGTATCTAACTGTAAATGCCCTGTATCTGTAACTATGCTGTCTCTGGTCCCTGAATTTACCTTGTGGGAACCCTACATACCCCATTGACTGGGATCCCCCAGGGGTCTATACTTGGTCCCCTCCTTTTTTCATTGTGATGTCAGAACATCATTGTGATGTCAGAACAGGCCAGCTCCATATATGGAGATCCAGGGGTGATCTGGATTTGGGCCCTGTCCGGAGCCTAGGCAGAGGCTTTTGTGCTGGTTCTGGACAACTGGCAATCCGCCGGGCACTGCACTCCCTGTGGTGGTGTGGAACGTGTTTCAATTCGAAGTCGGTGGGGAAAACGGTTCTCGGGTTATGTGGATTACAGACGTACGTACACACGTACGTAGTAGACGTGGTGCATTTATATCAGGGTATAATGCTGGTGTACTTGCAAAAAATAAAGCAAAAAATAAATGTGGAATGTAAAACCATTCCACGGACAGCTAGTGTCCTACTCCAAGTTCAGCGATTTGAGCATCTGCTGACCAGTACAGAAGGTCTTCTCACGCCTCTCCCCAACAAACACAGACATCCCGTGTGCCAAGCGTAATTGAAACCCCTGGTGTCTGAGAGAGTTCATAAAGGACGGGACAGGCAGTACAGCCCAGGCGCAGAGTGTAAGGGCCCGGCAGGGAAGAGCACGCCAAGGCAGCTGCCATCTAGTTCCTCACTCTCACCTCTGACCCGGCTTCCTGCAGTCACTCATTTAGATGCAACGCTGTTTCCACAGACAGTGGCTTCAATAGGTAGGCCGTATCATCTCTACAGTATCTGACCCTCTAGCTCTGACCATATGCCTGTCTCACCCTTGCCCCTCAAACCCCACAGTCTGTGCCCACCACAAGCGCATGCGCGGCACACACACAGCCAACATCAACTTTTTTTCCCGATAGAATCTTTTTAAGAGAAATAATGACTCCAACAGTCAACAAGCACCACTGCAGATCTCTCCCTTCAGTTTAGTATTTGTTCTGGTGAAGGTCTAACAGATCTAAAGCTCAATAAAGTGAAGGCTGCAATCTCTGCATGAAATCTAGTGTGGTGAAATGTTTCTATTTTTTATGGATCTTTAAAAAAATCTGAAGAATATTTTACATTGGAGCTACAATAGTATACCATATACACTTTTGAGGTATTCTTTGTTTATAATGCTCGTCTTCAACTAACATTTTACTCAAGGGGTGTTGAAAGACTACTTTTAGGCACATTAAAGGAAACAGACACAGTATTTAGTGCAACTAAGCCATTACGCTCCTTCAGGTTTAAACTTGTAAAAACAATTACCCTGACTGTGACTTATAGGTAATTACATAGGTGAGCTAAGGCTATAATGTTATGCAGTAAAGTAAAGAGGTTGGAAGTCAGCAGCTCAGTTCCTCTCACACAGGCCAGCAATAGTTAGCTACAAAAGAAATACAGGAAAGCTAAAGACATCTGTCATACCTTGATAACTTTTCTTCTGCCATTGACTATCATATACTGTATATATATATAGATATAGATATAGATATATATGTGTATGTGTGTGTGTGTGTGTGTGTGTGTGTGTGTGTGTGTGTGTGTGTGTGTGTGTGTGTGTGTGTGTGTGTGTGTGTGTCTCTTTTGTCTACTCTAGGCTGTCCCACTAGCTTCGATCCTGGATGCATATAGCGCTTAATGTGTCATGGTGGGATGACAGGCATTTGCTTTCTCACAACACAAGAGCAACTGACCTGGAAAACCCCAGCCAGCATGATCCAGGACGTCTATAAAGACATCCGTGTGATGGGTGAAAGAAAAAGTATGTGTGACAGAGTAAGGAGCAATACATAGGGCATGAGCAGAGAATGAGAAATTCAAACCAAGCGTCCAAGTTGTATAAATGGAACAACAAGTAAGACAAGTTCAGCAGCCATACATAGAACAAGTTAACAACTAGTACAGTAGCCTACTGAAGCTGTAGCAACCTCGATCATATGTCAGCTGATGACCTGGAGATAGCGAACAGTTATTATAAAAAAAAATGAATGAAAAAAATGTTGCACTCAGCAATAATGGTCATCCCTGGCCAGAACCCTGATAAACATAGAGACTAAGTCTCAGAGGGACTAGCACTGTCTCTATGACTGATGATAGCTGGGCTTTCCATTATCCCACATGGCTTCAGCACTTTGTGTGTGACTTTCTGTGTGCTCAGTTTATATGTGCTTTTAACATTAGTATTGTAAAAGATTTTGTTTGCAAGTAGGCTTATACATTTGAATATAATTCCCCTTGTAGCCTACAGGAAAATAAAATGAAATAAAGGAAATTGTAATTCAATGGCCTACACTACAGGACATTTTATGATACATTTTTGCTCAGAAATGTTTTAAACAATTCAATAGGTCAATTAGCCTGTATGCAAACTTATAATATACCAGACCCATCATAGTTTAAAATAATAATTTCCTTACCTGAGCACACATGGATAATTCCTACTAGAAATGCAATTCCAATAGAAGTTGGAGACATTATTCAATGTCTCTTGCAGGAGGAAGTTTTCTTTCTTTCTCTTAATCCAATTTATTCGTAAAATAATTTAAGCATCCGCTCCTTCATAATCGTGATTGACCAAGACAATGTTTAAGAATCCAGAGATAAAAAAAAGATATAATGCCGGGCTTTGCCTGGTTGAAAAAGCAGTATAGGCTATAATAGTCCAACAACTGTGTCCTCCAACAGCTTGCTTTAGGGTTCAAATAACCAACGGGAAAATAGAATAGCCTAATAATAATAGTATGAAAAAAGAAATACAAAATAATTTAATTAAACTACTTCAAACCACTAACAAACTATAAGTTCCAAATAGTTTCAGTAGTTAACCTTAACAGATTGACAGTAGGCTAGCCTTCTGACCAAAAGCTACTCTAAATGTTTCACCAAAAACAAAACAAAAAAACCCTGATCTTATGCTTTCATTGAATTCATCCCGTTTCTGCGTGCGCTCACTTGGCCGAGCGCGTCATTTCATTCAAATCATCTCCTTTGTGCGAAAAGCAAAGACAAAAAAATCACTGGAACTAAAAGTTGAAGTTCCGACTAGTTTCCAGTCAGGAAAATAAAGTGAACGTTCGCTGTATTCCAAGCCAAGGATATCCTTGCAGTCACATTATTTCAGTCCAGGTTTGAATCTGTCAGTTGAGATCGGAAACTTTCAAAGTTAGGATTCTCGGCTCCGCTACAACAGTCCTGTGTGCTGGTTGCTTACTCCTTCTTCATCCACAACAGAGAACCATTCCAACTTTTCCGTCACTCTCGTAATTAAATTCTGTTGCAAATCCAATTGATCCGTATTTGGGTCGTAGACCCCGAACCTCAGGCAGGGAAATGGGAATTCACATTCACAGCATTTCATTCAGGAGAGCGGAGTGCCTCGTCAATAGTATGTGCCATTCTACCCCCTCCATAGACTGAACAATGTTTCCCAGAGAAGAAATTTAACCTCTTCCCGCCTGGATCCCAGTCAGAGCGCAGCTAACCATGCACAGGCTACTTTGGTCGACTACTGGCTTTAAAGCCTTTAACAAAAGCTAGGAGCCGTGAAAAGCAACCGGACATCTACTTTTTAAACTAAATAAATATATAGGTCTAATACAAAATAAAGAATGATAAGCCTAGGTGGCTATTCCATGCCTCTCATTATACAAGTGTAACTGTAACATGACTGACAGGTTGAGGCTACATAAAATACATTTTGTTTACATATTTCTATCATAATGTGTGAATATAAGTATTTATTTGATATGCCTAAAAAATACTCCTAAATTAATGTCGCATCCCAATAAGTCTAGTCTATTACAATTTAAAAAGTAATCCAGTGATCATGCTAAAATGTTTAGGCTGTGTTAAGGCTATTATTTGATGACAGAATTGAAACTTTATTGCCAAGTTTCACAATCACAGCAAACACGAAAAAGAATTAGGCTACGTATCCTTGAAACTGGATCTATTTCTGAACATCCTTTTTTGTAGAGCCAAAAAAATCATTGCCTAATTTGCCTTCATAAGAATCATAACCAATGCAAACTGTAGCAAGCCACATGGCCTACCCATTTAAATATGTAGGCTACCCGACTCCACGCAGTAGCCTATTCAAAAATAATGAAAAGAAAAAAACACATTCCAAAAGACCTGGAAACCCTGCTCAATTCTGACAAAGCTCCACTGACACACTGTGTAGATTCCATACAGCGCCGGTCTCCTAGTGGAGATTTCTTACCCAAGAGCGCCCTCCAGTGAGCCTTATGATATCACATCTGGGCTATTTTAATCAGAAAGCAGCAGACAAAGAAAGAATGTGATGCCAATATTTGCAGTATAGGCCTGCCTGCCTATGTCAGAAAAGGGTATGTTGTGTTAGAAAATAGGCTACTGGATCATATTTGTATCACCTCGACAATAATACCTCACAAGAAGATGGGTTAGTCACTGTCACTGATCAAATTGAGTAAAGCAAGCCTAACCACCAATACTCTTATTCATCCACATGATGTGCATACCGGTAATATACCACGTTCCAGTTTTTCATCCACATGATGTGCATACCGGTAATTTACGTTCCAGTTTTTACATCCCAGTCCATTCCTACTCCTTCACCAGTGCCTTATTTTCCAGAATTCCTTTACCGTCCTGGATCTGCAACTGGCTGCAGCTCAGAGGAATGCTTTCACTTAAATGGTAAAATTGCTGGAGCCAGCAGGAGAGAACTGTAACATTAAAGCAATTATCAGCAATGTCCCACTTAGACCCACCAGCATGGGGTCTGGAAAGAATGGCTACTGCCACTGCAGAGGCAGAACAGAGCAGTTGAACAGTCATACTAGGACATCTTTATGAATATACTACTACTACTACTACTAGGCCTACTAATACTATACTACTACTACTACTACTAGCCTACTACTACTACTACTACTACTACTACTACTACTAGGCCTACTAATACTATACTACTACTACTACTACTACTACTACTACTACTAGGCCTACTAATACTATACTACTACTACTACTACTACTACTACTACTACTAGGCCTACTAATACTAATACTACTACTACTACTACTACTACTACTAGGCCTACTAATACTATACTACTACTACTACTACTACTGCTACTACTACTACTACTACTACTACTACTACTAGGCCTACTAATACTATACTACTACTACTACTACTACTACTACTAGGCCTACTAATACTATACTACTACTACTACTACTACTACTACTACTACTACTACTAGCCTACTACTACTACTACTACTACTACTACTACTACTACTACTAGCCTACTACTACTACTACTACTACTAGGCCTACTAATACTATACTACTACTACTACTACTACTACTACTACTCGCCTACTACTACTACTACTACTACTACTACTACTACTACTACTACTACTAGCCTACTACTACTACTACTACTACTACTAGGCCTACTAATACTATACTACTACTACTACTACTACTACTACTACTACTACTACTACTACTAGCCTACTACTACTACTACTACTACTACTACTACTACTAGCCTACTACTACTACTACTACTACTACTACTACTACTACTACTAATCGGGTAGTTCATTGAGTTTATTTTTAAGGGGCGCTAGCCCCTTCTATAAACAGCCTTTGTCCTCACACGTCTCAAGATTTGCCATTGACCACGGTAAGAGAATTCTGGTCAAATGTCCGCTAAATTTTGTCCCCGCCCGTCTCAAGTTTTGCCATTGATGATGAACGGAGAAATGATGTCAGAATTCCGCTAAATATGACGGAAATTAAACATCAAAACATTAAACGCCATTGACATTGAACAGAAAATGTACGTCATATGTAAACGAGCAAATCAGCCAACCAATCACAGGCAACAGGCATTCTGATTGGCCAATGGCCAGTATGAGATGATGCATGATGATGTATGATGATGAGGGCTGATAATTACGCTAAATGTGACGTAAATTAAACATCAAAACATTAAACGCCATTGACATTGAAGGTGAATCGGCTAACCAATCACATGTTGGTGGAGCGCATGGCCAATAAGGGACCACTACCTTATGTAGCAATGTCAAATGTCCGCTAACATAAATTGATGTACGATGACAAGAGCGCCCCTCATTTCACACGGGTGTGATTTTTTTAAAGGACCACTTTATCCATGTTTAACCCAACTAATAGTGCCAGCATTACTGAGGACCAATTATATGAAGACAGGTTGAAAATGGATGAAGTGGTCTTTTAAGATGTGTTATCATCAGTGTAGATATGCCCCCAAAATTGTATGTTAAAATAATGCATGATAAACTCTTTGATTCACCTTATTTAAACATCCGACAAGCTTTTGTGACCGCATTTATACTTGCACTCTTCTCCCCTGCCTGCAGAAAAGAGATTCATGCAGTTACAATAGCTGAGTTCTCTAAGCAAGAACATTCTCTCTGCTCCCATGCGACCTTGATCACAGTCACAGAGACAGCAAAAGTGACACAGTGTCTTGACTGTGGTGGCAGAGGTGCTGAGGAGACAGACAGCTGATAGCTTTAAAAACACAACAGTGAAATCATCTTTTCCAGAAACAAACTTAAGAATATGAAAAGATGGCATACTTCTACATCTTTGACTGCAATTCTGCAACCCAGTACATGGCCCAAGTCAACATTTGAATTAGTTATATCCACCATTATGAAAACAGCTCTGTGACGCTGTTATTTGGAGAGCCGTCATTCCCTTCACAGTTCACAGAGATTATATAACAGCACTTATTGGACTTACTGAGGAAGATCTGGTCACATTTGTGTGCCTTGTTGTGGGAATGCCTTGGAGTGTGATGATGGCTTTGGTGGAACCCCAAAACATCAGTCAGCAGCCGCTTACACCAGTAAGACTGGGAGTTCTGAAGCTTGGTGTGGCGATGGGCTCCATCAAGACCCTTATGGCCGTTGGGCACACCCAGCATGATCAGCATGGCAAGCAGCACGACCAGCAGAGACACAGGCGGCATGGTGGCTTGGTAACATGAAGCCTGGTAACAGACTAACAGTCAAACTATAGGCTTGATCCAGCTATAATAAAAGACGATTCAACAGGCCTTAATATCTTCCCAAGCCTCAAGTAAATCCATAATTAAGTGCTGGCTAAAATACAAAGTGCTCCCTGAGTACATTGCTTCTCAAATCCGTTTTGGTTATAAATTGTAATTTGTGCGCAGGTTCTGGTCCTTATTCCTTTTTCGCCCTTCAAAACACAGGTATTCCTTGATCCATTCAAAGGTTCTCAAAAATAGTAGCACAAATCTGTAAAGACTATGCAGTACTTCCCACAAAGTTTCCTTGATGATATACCAGCCTTGAGTTCTGCCTGTCCATAACACCCCTGCAGACTTAGCAGATCTTCTAAATCCAGTGACAATGTTTCCCCCAGAGCACCATGGGATCTTAATGAGGGGAACTCCATGCACAATGAACACAGTCAAGTTCACTCCCTCTCTCTATCTCACCAAGCTGCCACTCAATGGACAGAACCTCTCTCATCTCCCCGGCCTATTATGTCTAATAAATCTCCTTTATATATTCAAAAGGAGTTTGGACATTGCATCTTTTCTTATGAATCATGTGCCTGCCTGTGAAGCGGGGCGGCGAATTTCGGCAGACTACATGCTGTGAGTCTCTTTCAGATGTGGTGGACCCCTCACAAAACCCAGGCTGCTCAGCATAGAGGTGAGGGGTAACACACAGGCGGGGTAAGGTGAAGGAAGCCCACATTCCCATTCCCCCCTGACAAATACTATTTAATGGCTTTCATTCCCAGCTCACCAGCACACAAAACAGAACGGCATAAAACAAAACCTTTCTCCCTCAAAATAGATACTCCCCGTTGAGAGAGACAAACATGGAACGCTATGCCAAAGACAGAAAAAGAAGACCAATCCTTCCTCAGAGACAGTGTTGCACCCTGGGATTTGGCACTCTGCATGAGAATTTTTGTGGTGCCATAAAATAAACAAGCTTGGAGATAAACGACTGGCAGAGTTGCAGATGGAGTGACCTTGAGCAGTGTTGGTGGCATGGGAATGCGTGAGCTCGTTTCAGGCACTGAAGTTGATTACGGCACTTCACTTCATACCTCACATTCATACATATGCCTGCATACATTTTTTTATTCTGCTTCTGTCTTCAAAAAATAGGGATTTGAATTATGTGTCAGTTTATGATGTTAAACGTTCTTTCCATGGTGTTTTCAAATAATAAACAATAAATAATATGTGTGTTTTTCCTGCAGCTGTGATGTGAACCATCTTACAGTTAATACAGGCAGTCCATCACAAACCAGAGGCAGTATGCTGACTGAGTGAAGGAATCACGATCACCATGTCCTCTACAAGGGAAGGACAAAACTCTAAACACTTCCACATATTTCTAGACAGGCTGGAATGTGCACATACTACAGGTTAGGAAATTGGATGGGACACTGTCTCACTGACAGCATCAATCTACATTGCTTCATAGCAAGACCTTCTTCTGATATCAACCTCTGTGGATGACCAGAGGCAAATAGGGTGACCAGATGCCCACCTTGACAGTCCCTCATTTCCAAGACTTTTCAGTAGGGGTGCACGATTATTAGACTATGACCGATATCCGATCTCTGATTATTTGCAGGGTCATATCTGCCGATACCGATTCTGACCAATTCCGATATTATACAGAGGACCACAATGGAAACAAGCCTAGGCCCTAGGGGCTTGGCCCAAAGCCTGTTAATAAAGTATTCAATCAATCAATAAATAATAGCATATACTCTTTTCCAAGTGTCAACTGAATGACTACTGAATGAGATGAGTACACAAATGAAATGTAGATTTATTTTTATTTTCTTTGCTGGTGAAAACCGATTAAATAATCTGATCTGTATTATATTGAGACCGTTCCGATACCGATATGGCACTTTTATGGCCGATATGGCAGATTCCGATTATGCTGCAGCTACAGATTAATCATCGGCTACTTTTCAGGCATCAGTGTTCAAATGAATTAATACTTAGTCCCCTAATAAAGAAAAAAATCACACCCGTGTGAACTGAGTGGTGTAAGGTCTTATATAGCCTGATCAGCTGTGGTCTGACGTAATGTCTGACATAATGAAATCACACCCGGGTGAACTGGGTGACCGTAGCAACCATGCTCATTTTTTGAGCACAGACAGACAGACAGACAGACTAACAAAGCCAGTTGTAGGAGTGGTTTACACCACTCAAAAAGAGACGATCCGGGCACTCAAAGTTAAAAGAGGAGGAAAGCCTTTATTAAATTAAAAAGGCAACTGCCTTTTTCCCTTAGTCTCCTAATAGTTGGATTTCTGTTGTAAAGCTCTCTCATTGTCTCCTTTCCTGCAATATGTATTTTTAAGCCTGTTAAAATAACATGAGAAATATCCCCTAGGGCCATACCACCCATGATCAAAATTAGCATTTTAAAACAAAATGTGAGATGCCAGAGGGACCAGAGGCAATATTAGGCCTATGGTCGAATATAAAATCGACGCAATTAAATAGCAACTTAAGAAATAAGTTGCTATGAACAGTTTGGATCTGGTCATGACCAGATCCAAACTGTTCATTTGAGGCAAAGTATACATAACAATAGTCCAAACTGATTGGACTATACATTTAAAACAATTAGGCTTACATGTCTTCTATCATCTATAACCATACTAGAGATCGGCCCATTTTGTCTTTTTGTTGTGAGGAGTGTGTGGGTTTATACTTTTCCTTATGTCACTTTCCAACCCAGCACCTCAACCATATGCTTTTAGTTTTGGTATCAAGTTCAGGAGTCTCAGAGAAATTGAGATCCGTCTTGAGAGAGTTGCGTGACAGTTGCTAAACATGGAATTGAGAAGGAGTCTAGGAAAGGAGTGCTAGACAGGAAGTTAAGATGAGGGAAAAGAAGAGACATTTCGGGTTCCCTCCGGTGTGTAGTGTTGCTCAGAGGGAGATGACTTGCACTTCTCAGGAAGTTACAAATCATAACGGTGTCAGTATATACCCTTCCAGCTGTACTGGGAGACTACAAATCATTTCTGATTGGACTTTGAGGGAAGGGTGAAGCTCAGGGAGCCTAAAGCTGCTGATGAGGCTTAGACATCCGCCATGTTAGTTTCCAATGCAAGTCAGAATGCACAATATATTGTGCCCAAGTCTCGTGACATCACTATGACATCATCAGGGATGATAGTAAATCAGGGTTCATATCATAGTAAATGCGACCTGCTGCAATTAAGCCCATATGAGATCACTGATATTAAGCCCATATGTTAACTATGAAATCTTGTGTTTTTTCTCACTCAAAATCCCCATACATGGGGAAAGCCCCCATATATTGTGCCCAGGTCTCGTGACATCACTATGACATCATCATCCCCATACATGGTGAAAGCCTGCCCCAAAGATATTAGTGCAGCCACTCCTGGCAGCCGGCGAAAACAGGCCTGGCGTCAACAGGCCTGGAAATTAAGGCCCGGCCCTACCTGGGCCCTCATCAAACCCTGTACATTCAAGACACTGCCCCCGCTGCCACCCTTAGATCTCCATATATGGAGCTGACCTGTTCTGACATTCCATACCGGTATGTTGATCTGACCTCATCACACCCTGTACACTCAAGACACGCTCCATATATGGCCAGTGCACGCAACCTCAGGTTATGTAGTCATTTGAAAAACCTCCCCTCATTCGGCAGGATAACAGAACTGTTAACTTTCTGTGCCGCTAGCTGTTAGCATAAATGTAGTTAACCTGTGCCACCATCAGTGTTCACTTTAAGAGAAGGAGTTCCCACCCCCCGCCAGCCCCATACACACACTCAATACACACACTTTGCTATCATTAGCATTAGCGCACACTGTTTACCTCTCGCCAGAAACGTTTACATGTCGGGAGCGACGTGGTACAAAGTCACAAATGACATCCGAACTTTGAATGGCTGAAGATCCACCAAGGACAGCTCTCCTGGATTCTGACTTATGGAGGTTTGAAAATCCTCCTTTGAACTGCGGTAAACGGAGATCAGATTTAACGTCCCATAGCTGGTGGTGACGGAGGCGTTGCATAGCAACCGGATGCTGCCGCGGGGCTCAACCATTATATACACGGAGTATACGTTGGGGTCCGTATACAGACCTAGCAAATGATGTCCCCTAGTACGTATATATACGGACATGGGAGAGAAATAATTATTTCGTTTAAATTATGATATTACGATTTACAAATAAAACTGAACAGTTGGATTGGGAAAAGGGCTATGGTGCCTTGTTTAAGTTAACAGACATATGGGACTGTACTCATAAACACTGGAGAGTCATCTGACAACTAGTCACTATGATGAACGTTCGCAGAGGGCTTACGTGTGGTCCTTACGTGCGGTCTTCCACGACATGTCCCTTACGTCGCAGGTGTTTCTGAAAGGCACACTGAAGCACCTCTCTCAAAACACGCCACGATGTAGCACAGTATGTGCAATTCAAAGGAGCTTTATGCACGCGCGTGCACAATGCACGTTGACGGCGCGGGCAACACCTAGAACATAGCGGTGACGACGTATACATCGCTGCTTTGTTATGATTTGCTTAACATTACCCGAGAATGTTCTCACTACGTCCTCAGTTACACTGTATAAAGTTTATAAGTAAGTGATGTTGTAATCTTGTAGGGCTTTTATATAAAACTAAAAGGAAAATAATTAATTGAAAACAAAATAAAAACAACAAATTAACAATGCAACTGCACATGCATGCGCGTGTGTGTGTGAATTGTGACGTGCACGTGGCGTGCGCGTGACGTTATTTAAATAGAGCCATACTAGTTAAAAAATCCACAGCACACCACTGCTCACAGGGATGCAGGGATTAGCAGAGCTGCAGTTCCTTATTCCACTCCAGACATGATCTTGTAACTTGTTGAAGTAGCATCTCACTTGTTCTTTTTTGTTGTTCTTTTCTAAGTTGTGCTGCCCAATTTAGTAAATGCGAGAGAGAACATGGCCGAATGACTATATATATTTCTATTGAGAGAGAGAGAGAGAGAGAGAGAGAGAGAGAGAGAGAGAGAGAGAGAGAGAGAGAGAGAGAGAGAGAGAGAGAGATTTGATTTTAAAGAGTCCTTTATTGAGCACTGCTGGGTGATACAAACCATTACATACCCTCGACTACAAGTCTAACTTAGGTTCGAGCAAAAAAAGGAACAACTAGCCATCCTCCAAAGAAAACAATCAGAAAGAGAAAGACAGCTCATCATGATCTCCCACTGTGCACAGAACTCCCTCAATTGCCCACTTTACACAGAACACATCGAGATTGTCCACCATCTTATAATAAGAGTGTTCTACTCTGAGCCGTGCTTTAATAAGTCCAGTCATTATGAGCACCGGGTCCACACAGCCCACCTCCTGCGCCCGGTTCCTTCGGCTCAGCCAAATGGCTAGTTTTGCAGTTGCAGATAATACATTGATTAGTGAATGAACATGTTTTTTTGCCACTGTGTACTTTGGCCCGAAAATGAAAAACTGAGACGAGAACATCTCCCCCAACCCCATAAACACTCCTAGCAACCTGGGACACTGGACAAATAGATGAAAAATTGGAACAGAACAGAAGAGACAAACCTCCCCGTGATTAGGATCAATGTGTGCCTTGTATCTGTTCGTAGCTATCGCCCCATGTACTATCCTCCACTGGAGGTCAGCCGAGAGAGAGAGAGAGAGAGAGACCATGCAGAGATGCGCAGATCATAACCTCTTTAATATGTAGGCCTATTAACCCACAATCGAATGATATTCTATTTAATTTACTTGCATAAACAGGGTATTTTCATATATGCCTACATTTATTGCCGACATGAGACAATCATCATCATCATACTATAATCATCATACTATAATCATCATCATCATCATCATCATACTATAATTCTGACAATGTCTAAATGTCTGTGTGTCAGAAACACTGCCGTAGCTCCTCACTGCCTGCACCAATCACTCCCACTTTTCACACAGGCATTGACCATAATAATATGGAGGTCTTAACGAAGCCCTTTTTCCAATTTAACAAATTATTGATTAATAATGAATTTATTAGTGAATTAAAAATGCGAAAACGCACCAGGGTGCAGTACCCCCCGCGGCCACAAGGCAAGTATTTCACAACGGGTAAGGGCTAGTATATTTAATTCATGAATGAATAGGCTATTTGGACTGCTTGCGTGCATGGACATCTGACAGTAGGCTATCTATGGCACCTACAGTAGGCTATTAGCAATTCTCAGTCTGTCTGGCTGTGCTGTGCGTAACATGACGAGCACAACATTGGGGACTTTAATCTTACAGTAAGTTTAAATATAAAAATCACACCTGAAGTGATCATCATACGTCATCATACATCGTCTCATTCCGACTAATCACAATTTCACATCTCCCATCATCTCATTCCGGCCAATCAGAACTTCAATGTTTGTGTTAAACAACGTTTGTGTTTACACAAACACTCAAAGCTGGCCATTCATTGTCAATGGCATTCAATGTTTGTGTTTGCACAAACACTCGAAGCTTGGCCATTCATTATCACAGGCATTCATTGATAATGAATTGTTTGTGTTAGGACAATGTTTGTGTTTACACAAATCCTCAAAGCTGGACATAGGAGGGGCTAGCGCCCCTCAAAAACTTCGGAATTAAACAAACATGTTTATTTCACCATCATCTATCAAACTTTAGCTAAAATTGGCATATTTTAAATATTTATTAAGATGATCGGATCATGTGTGACATTACATTATGTACACACACGTCGGGTTCCAATGCGTAACGAGAGAGAGAGATAGAGAGAGAGAGGGAGGGAGAGGGAGAGAGTGGTGAGTTTCTTCATCTCGTTTAATATAACTGTGAAATTAAACAAACAGTCGATGTGGTTCATGTTGCACGTAATGTGACGCGCCTATCCAAAAAATAGACATACAGGCCATCAACACACTGCACCATGGCTGTCGATAGCTTAGAGATCTGTTCATTTGGGCACATGCTGGAACAGCAGCACAAAATGAAGCCGACGCATAGACTTATATGAGCCAAAGTTTCCTAAACTGTCACAAGCGATCCGATAACCTTAAAAGACATAACAAATATGTCAAGTTAGCTAAAGTTCTCTAAATGATGCCGAGATAAAAATATTCATTTAATTTCAGTGTTTTTATATTTAAATGAGATGAAAAAAGTCACCACTCACACCACACATACTGTATGTCGCTCTTTCAAACGGCTGCGTAAGACAAGTGTGCGTAGGCTACAAAGGCCTTTGGGAAACGGGTTTGCTTCTAAATTAATTCGTGCAGGCTGTGCTCTGAGAATGTATACGCATGTGTTGTTTCCCAAAGCCAATTAGGTCGCACGTAATGCCAAATTGGCTGCACCATGCATACTTTTGCGTAACCAACTAAGGCTTTCGGGAAACGGGTTACCTTCTATGTGCGGCCTTCTGGGCATGTGCGCATGCGCTGCACACCTGTGCAAGGTACGAACGACCCAAAATTGCGTTGGGAAACCCAGCCAATAGCTCTAGAGTCTAGCAAGTGGCTGTGTTTTCTACATAATATTAGTATTTTATCGCTGCATTGTGTGTTGGTTATATGACATTATTTTATTTGTCATATTGTACTATTGAGCTGTGCTGTGTCCTAATCTAATTTCTTCATGGGGCAAAGAAGTACATTTTGAATGTTTAACATATTTAGACTATACACAAATTAATACACATAGGCATTAGGCACATATGCTGGCAGGGAGTGGAGTCAAATACAGTGCTATCCACTATCATGTCTCTAGCATGTTTGAGCCAAGAAACCTTGGCGAGTGTCAAGCCAGCTTGCCTACATTTTTTCCACCACTGACAATAGTACTGGTCTCTTGACCAAGAGCCCAAGAATCCTGCATCTTAAATAACAGCAAAATGTCACAAGCCAACCTTAAAAATAAGACAGTTAAGTTTAAAACACCAAGAATGTAAGAAAGAGAGAGCCTACTGGCAGTAGGGAGGGGAGGGATCGAGGGAGGGAGGGAGGGAGGGGAGGGATTAAACAAAAAGGAAAGGTACAAAACAGATTGAGAGAAGAAAAAATACAAGCAGAATAGTGAGGACATTTTACTCCGCTTCTCTGTTCAGCTTTTAGACATGGAAAAGACAGGGACTCTACTGAAAGAGAATGACGGCAAACTAAACAAATCTGTTTCTGTTCACGAGGTACCCCCATGCGTGACGCCGCATACGAGAAAACAGAGGAGAGAATGCAGGCACAGAGGAGAAGGAGAAAGAGAGTGAGCCTCACAGGATGCCGCAACGAGGTTTTGAGCACAATGCAGGACGGGGCGATAAACAGGCTGTTGCTTTTCCGCCTGCTTGCGCACACTGAATCCCCCTTTGCCTGTGTCTGTTAATGGGCCTCACATTAGCATCTGTTTGGCGTCAGTCTCAACATGGCCGGCTGATGCTATATGGAACTTTCTGGAAGTAACTGTGCTTCTACCACAATTTATTTTTTACATATCGTAAATTAGCATGGATGTTTTCCACCTCAATAGTCTTAGAAAATGTTAAGGCCATTTCGTTTCTTCTGTACAAACCAGTGTTCCTGTGAGATTATTATTTTTGTTTGTAATGTAGGCTACAGACATGGGCTTATTATGGTAATATAGATAAAAGAGCACAGAAGGAAAATGTTCAACATTGGAAGTTCATATGCAGGAGGTTAGCAGTACAGTATCTAATTTGTGAAGTGCCATGCATGGCTGCATCAACAGAACAGGCAGACAGGATTTGAGCACAATTACCAGTAATTGAAACAAACATGTCTCTGTTGACTCTCCCATGGACTCTTCCCTTCCCATTGTCATAACATAGCTTGTTGAATGACATGCACAGCTTTCCTTCCCTCGTAGAAATGCAGTGGCAGAAACAAGTGCCATTGTGTGTGCTTCATGCTTAATTGGCTTAATTGGTTTAGTGGCAGGAGAGCTTTAATGGCTGAGAGCAGGCTCAGGGTAACTAAGGGGGGTTAAGGGGTGCCTTTATCTTCATCACTATGACAATGCTATAATGAAACTCGATCCAGCCAATCATAGCAAGCTGCAATACATGATCGTGAATGGAAGTCAAGTGAAATCATGTACAACAAGTAAGACGCGCGAACGCGGGAAGCGAACGCAGCTCGTAAATTGCAATAACAACAATTAGAATAAATTACGTACTTTAAGGTTTTTTTTAAGTTCAATTTTTTTTGTTTAAGATTTTTTTGAAGTTAAGTTTTTTTTAAGTTAAGTTTTTTTGAAAGTTTTCTTTTTAACTTTTTTTTTGTTTTTTTTAAAGTTTTTTCTTTTTAACTTTTTTTTTTAAGTTAAGTTTTTTTTAACGTTTTTTCTTTTTATGTTTTTTTTTTTAAGTTAAGTTTTTTTTAAGTTAAGTTTTTTTTAAAGTTAAGTTGTGTGTGTGTGTGTGTGTGTGTGTGCGTGCATGTGTGTGTGTGTGTTTTTGTGTGTGATACAGCTGCGCCCTCTGGTGGTGGGCGGGTGGTGTTACAGCGTGACACACACACACACACAGACACACAGACACACAGACATGATCTGCTGGGTCTCATAGTAAATGCTCACTGCGTTCGCAATCACTGCGTTCGCAATCACTGCGTTCGCAATAACTTTGATTATTGTATCTCTGATTAATATATTATATATTTATTTTGCCAGTTTGTAAATAGATTCAGTCAGAAATAGTCACGTCAAAGTATCCATTTATTGCAACAAATGGAATAGTTAAACTTGGTATTAATGGCTCTGCTCTCATGTTCCCTAAATTTAGTTTAAGCAGCATGCTAAGACAAATCCGGGAACACTGTCTTAATCTAGTGTTTTTGTTGTGTTTTTGTTGGTATGTTTTTTTGTATATGAGTATCTGTTGGGGGGATGTGGGAGTGAGAGGTATGTTTGAGCGTATGTATGAGAGTTTTTTGCCATTGTAAGTAAAACAAAATTAACAAACAAGCGGCATGCTAGGCTAACTCAGAGAGACAAAAGAATGGAACCCAATGCCAAGTTTATATAACACAGCTGCAGACCTAAAATGTCTGTCTTGTATTTTTTGTAGAATGCAAGCATACATGAAGGAGGTCATGTAGTATGTGAAAAATCTATGTGTAGCAGCAAGCCTCCTGCAGATCTCAGAAATAACATTTATTATATTTGATTAGATTTGACTTCCCCCTGTGCATGGCAGGGTGAGGGTGGGTGGATATATGTGAGGGTTTGTTCTGTTGTTGTCTGTTCTGTTCTGTTTTGTTTTAGTTTGTTGCTTTTTTGTTTTGTATTGTCTCTCGCTTTATTTCCTCTGTTTTGTTTGTGGTCATGTATGTATGTATGTATGTATGTCAGGCGCGCCTGAGCCATTGAGCAAACGGAGCAGCTGCTCCAGCAGATTAAAATGAACCGTCGCACTGCACCCCCACAAATATCCCCCCCCCCCGGCCGCCGCCGCCACGCTCGAAGCGCACGGTGCGCACCGACAGCCTGTTGGACAGCGAGAGAGAGAGAGAGAGAGAGAGAGAACCGACCGCAGCTTAAATAGGTGAAAAATCAACTGCGACGGAACGGGCTGAGGTCAGTAGTGACTTCTTAGTAGTGGCTGTCATGCTTTTAACAGAGTTAGAATCGTGCTAAGACACCCGACTCGGCCCGAAAAAACGCCATTATTTTTGCGGGCGTGTGTGTGTGTGTGTGTGTGTGTGTGTGTGTGTGTGGGGGGGGGGGGGGGGTGGATGTAACGTTCATAAGCTGTTTAAGACAGGTTAAAGCAGCAGCAAGTGCAGCAGAGATCTAATGAATGGAGAAGCCATGTTTAAAGAACTCTGATTGGAGTGTAGAAAAGTGTGACTGCTTTGGTAATGGCCAGCAGAGCTGTGAATGGAGAGTAGAAAAGCAGCAGACTGACAATATGTAGCCTACTTCAATACTTCATTATTATTACAAATTCAGAAAAATGTAATAAAAACATGAGTACTGATTCAGGAAAAAGATGTCTGAGACCAATGCAGCAAGTCAAATTGCTTGTACAGTAAGTGGAAATACCGTACTTGGCCACTGGGTAGGTGTTACAATGAACCCAGTCCATGTTCCGTCGTTGGAAATGAAGCGAGCATGGAAGTAAATGAAAACGCTTCAATTATCATTACTGACCTAGAAGGTGTCGTTGCTATTTCCCCTCCTGCTTTAATGCTATTTTATTTCCATTAAAGTCTATGGGTATTTGACAAAACTTTACACTTGGTACCTAACCTTAGTGAACATTTTCATAAATATCCTTAGTCACTAATTTAAACTTCTATTATTCAATTATTATGATATGCGCTTTTGTAAATTATGCAAAATTGCTCCCATAATTTTAAAATAAATGATCTTTTTTAGACTACAGCTATAGAATAGCTTAATTTAAAGACCTAATCACTTTTTACAGCCTTTATTCCCAGTTGCTCTTAATTCATCTAAACAAACCTCAATTGTTAACCTAAACTGCGACAGGACTGAAAATTACTTTATTGCTTTTTCTTCCCGTTTTTTCTTGCTTCTAAAAGTGATTCCTCCTAGAACGTTTCCAGACTGGTACTTACAGTAGTATCATTCCACAGTATTTGTGGTTTTCAGAGGGCCTGCGAGCAGTGATCAGTGATGGATCTCTCTCTGTGAACCCTCTGTAGAGAAAGAAAATG
This sequence comes from Electrona antarctica, assembly GCF_951216825.1. NCBI lineage: Eukaryota > Metazoa > Chordata > Actinopteri > Myctophiformes > Myctophidae > Electrona > Electrona antarctica. The sequence goes on along the minus strand of NC_136792.1, from coordinate 18,811,779 downwards.
CAAAGACACTGCCCATACTAAAAGCATTCCCCATCTCTCTCTCTCTCTCTACAAACGGGGCCCTGCGATGAATGTAATAAATATGATCGATGGGTTATCTGGTGTTGCTGACCTCACACCACGTGCCAGAGTCCAAAGAGCAGGTGCTGCTCAGATTTAAGATTTACAGTGTCCCCCCCCCCTCTTCCCCCCCCCCCAATCCAGAGATATTCACCCCTCTCACACAAAGATGCTGGGCCCTGCTGAGGCCCAGCCATGCTCCTTTGGATCACCAAAAGCTGTAGGCCTAGTATTAGCCCTTGTTGAACTTGAAGTGCCAAATGACTATGTGGAGACGTATCTACACTAATAAAAAAAAAATAGTAATGATTATACTGGCCATGAAGCCGTCAGTCATGCCTGACAGTTATTATGGGCTGATTATGGTGAAGGGCAGAGAGTGCTGTAAAAAACGGGTGACGAATGAAAAGAAAACGTTTTTGGGCTCATAAGCTGGGCTAATGTAGCCAGACACTGCTAAAGTACAGAATAGATACATAAAAAGACATCACTTGCAATGTATTGCAAGTTCTAAACTTAAATAGGCCTGGAACAGTTAATAAAACAATTCTAGAGTAATTGATTATAAAAACTATATTTTATTTTATACTCCGCAGCTTCCTCGACTACAACGCATGACTTGCCACAGGGAAACCACACTTGCAATTGCTTGATATTGTCTAGTTTGTATTATTTTCATAGTCTGACTAATAAACTGCTTGTCACACTTTGGCTGCATGCTCAAACTACTTTAATATTTTTTATGTAAATTTGGACAGAGATGGGGGCCACTGTCATTTTCATTCCTTCTCTGATTGGTGTTCCCAGTCTGGCACTGTACACACATAATTAACACAAAGCATGTAACGTTCAGAATCATATATCTTAGCCTTTCTCATCATTACTGTGCCAATGTCATCACATACAAATACAATGGCAATGACAATGAGATTGTCTCTTTTTCTAGTATTATAACAGATTACTTCATACCATTATTATTTGAGAATAAACAAACTATTCTATGTCTGTCTGTCTGTCTGTCTGTCTGTCTGTCTGTCTGTCTGTCTGTCTGTCTGTCTGTCTGTCTGTCTGTCTGTCTGTCTGTTAGCAAGTCCCTCTGTGTGCAAATCGACCAGAGGCAGATGGTGCTGAAGCAGCTTATCTGTGTACACCTCTAGGTTTAACACTTAACACTTTCTAAAAGGATTGTAACCGATCCTGATCAAAATCAGCAAGTGTTGTCTTTTCACCCATATTTCCATTGTGCAATATCGGTAATCTAATCAGTTACCGCCATTTTTAGGCTCACTATGGTGGCGCCCCTGGGCTAGACAAAATGTCAGGGCCCCCTCGGCCATGCGGTGAAGCTTGAATTTATTTGGGGGTATTTTCATTCATTTTGGTGTAATTTTGACAGACAGACAGACTAGTCACTGTCCATGGTGCTGAATGAACGCAGCCACTATAGGTGTTTCAGGGCGGATACGGAAGTGGTGCGTGCGTGCGTGCGTGCGTGCGTGCGTGCGTGCGTGCGTGCGTGCGTGCGTGCAAAATACCAGACACAGACAGTAGGCGGGCTTTAGACCAGATCAGGCTTTCCACAGCTACCCTACAACACAACAGGCACTGTCAACAGTACAGACAGCAGAGCAGAATCTCTCAATGTTTTATATAATACAACTAAATACCGGTATACAATAACTAAACACAAATCACACTTAAATTGGATTGCAATACTTAACAATTTCATCATAAAAAAGGGCCCCAGTCAGGGGCCCCCGGACTGCAACCCACCCTAGCCCAACGGTAAATCCGCATTACAGCGGTCACAGTAGGTTTACACTCTAACATCCGACAAGTCAGACCCTTCCTCACCCAGGAGTCACCCCAGCTCCTTATCCAGACATCAGTCTTGACTATTGTAACTCCCTCCTTACTGGCCTACCGGCATGTGCACTTAAGCCTCTCCAATTGATCCAAAATGCCGCGGCTCGCCTGCTCTTCAACCAGCCAAAATGTCTCCCCTTCTCCGTCCCTCCATTGGCTCCCGGTCGCCGCCCGCACAGTACAAAACTCTAATGCTATACTCTTCAAAGCAACCAAAGGTATGGCACCCCCATATATTGAATGTCTGATTGGACCCTACAAACCCCCATGTGTGCTCAGATCAGGGAGGCTGGCGTGCTATGTCTACTTTAAAGGATATTTAAGTTACATAGGTTGAGCCTATGCATACGCCTGTAGGTGCGATATGGCAAGTGCTATGGGCTAAGATGGACTGATGGAGTCTGAAGAGGTGGGTTTTCAGACTACGGCGGAAGATTCGGAGTGAGTCTGCAGTTCTGATTGCTATGGGAAGTGCTTTTGGAGCCAGATGGGAGAAGAGTTGGAGACGTGTGGAACGTGTTGAAGTCTGTGGGGCGAACAGTTCTCGAGTTACGTGGATTACAGACGTACGTACATACACACACGTACAGAGACTTGGTGCTTTTATAGATAGATGGAGAATCAGAGACAAGAACATTGCAATCTTCTGAGATAATACCCTTTCATTTAGAAAGTGAAAGCTGTTTGATAGTAGGAACAACTGTTTATTATTTCATAGCAACACCCTATATCCACTAACCGCATCAAGACTCTCAAAAACAACATAAACGTTACGTGGACATGAATATTCTAATGTAATTACAACCTCATGGCACCTTCAACTTCAATGTGCTCCTATAAATTCCCATCTCAAATCCTTTCACAAACCCCTCTTGACCACAGTACTTTACAATCCTGAGAGGAAGTGCTAATAGCCTATTTCCTCAGATGTATACTGTAGGGATGATCAGATAGATGAAAAGAGATTGCATGGGGGACAGGATCACTCTCAGACTCATAGTCTTATAGTGGCCTTGCAGTACAGGGACAGCTGTGAGCAGGACGTTGATGCAGCGTCATAACTAATTATATCTCAAGTGGAATCACTCGTGCTGCTGGCTTGGCCAATATAAGGCCCTTGCTTTGCTCTGGAGACAGCTTTGTGGCTGGGCTCTGGACTGGGCCTAATGTGGAAGAGCGCAGCTGGCAGGACATGTAGAGCTATCGCTCTGCTTCCTGCATCATCATGAATACTGGAGCACAAACACTGATGAACATAAGCGAGTGTCGTGAGGACATGACTCACTGGGGGTGTACTGTATGCGGGGTAATGTATGTGGAGACGCAGCGCTAGCAAGGAAATTGGTTTTCAGGGTGGGGACTCAAGGCCAGCGTAAGAGCCTTGTAATGAAAGCACCGGATGGATGGAGAATTGAGCTCTCCATCTCGCTCATGGTAAAGCTGTCAATGCCATGCACCCAGACACAAGCCATTCCACCTCCGCATCAATTATAGGGAAACCGACACACTGTCTACACCCACTAAGGCCCATGAATCCCAACAAACCCACAGACATCATCAGCCTCAACTGATACTCACCATTAGACGATTAGAGGATGACACTAATCTCTCATCAATCTACGCAATCTACAGTATGGCTATTCAGCCATTATAACATCAGAAGCCACCCATAGCCTTCGCCGGAGACTACACTTTGTTCTCATCCATCTCACCCATCAGTAAATCCGTCAGTAAAGGGAATTGTCTGTTCTAGACGTTCAGGGGCATTCGCCTTGGGAGCAGATAAAATATTATGGCTGTCTGGAACATTCCACTCTATAGCCAATCAACAGTGAAGTGTGGAAACCTTCAGTTCTTTAAATAAGAGCGGGGCTACAAAGTTGCTGTCCTTTGTGAACTGTGACAGATGCAAGAGGAGCTGTCGGTGGCAAGGGGGGAATATGAGTGCTGATGTCCTCTCAAAAAGCTCTCAGCTTTTCATATCCAGAAGATAGGACCCTTTGTGTGAGTCTGCCTGTCAAACAGGGGATAAGTATGAGACTTGTACTTTTCCACTTCACAATCTTCATACAGGTCAGGCAAATTTATAATGGAAATCATGTGTCAGTGCCAGCCAGACCTTTGGGTATAATTTAGATATGGATGGAAGTCAAAAGTACATTTCTTGACAAACTACTCCAAAGCAATTTCAATGTGTTTTGAACTTCAGTTGTGGTTCCTACTAAAATTCACAGTATGGTGAATTATCTTCATAGATATTACTCTACTGTGGCATGACCGTATGGGCCTAGCTATTTATACGTTTTATGTGAAATCTCAAAATATGCCAGGTATCACACATTAGGTATCTTGTACAGATCATCACTGATATTACTAGCCTACTGAAATTACTACCCTATATACAATGGTAGAGAGGATTAACAGACCACCTAGGGTAGAGATACCATTAGAGATATCATTCTAATTGGCTGAGACAATGTACTTCATGGAAGTGGATGGTAACAAGTAAAACCTGGGGGACAAATATTTGAATGAATGAATGAATGAATGAATTTGAAAAGTGCGCTCCTCGGAGTGCAGATCTCCACCAAGTAGTTCAGCACAAACATATGCGTAGGGTAACGAATTAGTCAGCGATGTCCCTGGTCAGGACACTTTTCTATTCTAACATTGAATATTTGCAAAGTTCTATTTTGCTTTCATGCCATTTCAAGCCTTTGTAAATCACGTTGAAATGCCTTTGTGTATCACTGTACAATTAAATTGTGCTTGATAGAGAGGGACTGCTGAGACAGGAGTCAGAAATAGCTTTAGACTGACTCACCTTTCTATTGGTCAATGCCATGTTGGAGTCACGTGGTGACAGTTACCCCTTAATCAATTAACTTATACCTCTCTATGAAGGACACTAAAATTACAAGCTGGGCAAAGAGCCAAAAATAAAACCAGCCAGGTACCTGAAGGATTCTTTAGTGCAGTAGACTCTACACTAAAGCCTTCAAACGCTCTACACTGTAGAGCGTTTGAAGGTGATCTTCACCTGAGCTAAAATTGGCATCTGTCAAGATTAGCCTCACATTCCCTCCAACCTGTCACACTCTCTGCAAATGGAGTCTTTGGCAGCCACCCACTTTGTTATATCAGCAGTAGACTGAGGTAGTAGGGCACTGGGCACATTATCTTCATTTCCATTCTAACTGGGCCAGATCGATGTCCTTCATTTTCATGCACAGATGGGATTAAATTGGCCAGATTAGAGGTGAACTCCTGGAACTGTCCACAGAGCAGATTTATCTTTTTTGCAAGTGAATCCTCAATATTACACAGTTCCTTTCTTGCTCCTGATACAAAGTTTGCCAGTATGGAAGAAAGCTTGAAACTTTCAAAACATATTACGTCTGAGACATGTGCAATGTGAATTGTAGAAGCTTGGTATGGCATACAGTATCTAGCTGATATGGCATATGGTACAAAAGTTAATAGGGTAAATATAGCAATCTCATATTATCTACGCTCAGAGGTAATAAATCATCTTGTGTCATGCAAATCTCCGCTAGAATTGTCCAGCTACCACACACAGTGATGAACCTCATAATGGTTCTAGCAGTTAATGTGGACTTCCTGTATATCTGCAGAAACCTTTCCGAGAGCAGAGCGAGGCTGTGTGAGGTCCAGTAAATCACACAGGGAAGGAGAGGCCTGCTCACGTGGACAACAGTAACACACTGAGCACACTTTTCCCCCTCACCCTAGGGAGAAAAGCTGAAACATAACCAAACACATGCCTCATCTGCTGCTCCACACTACAGTAATCTACTCCACATTCACTTCCTGTGTGTGTGTGTGTGTGTGTGTGTGTGTGTGTGTGTGTGTGTGTGTGTGTGTGTGTGCGCGTGCGTGCGTGCGTGCGTGCGTGCGTGCGTGCGTGCGTGCGTGCGTGCGTGCGTGCGTGCGTGCGTGCGTGCGTGCGTGCGTGCGTGCGTGCGTGCGTTAGACAGGTGAGGGTCCCATTTGCTATTCTTCTTTCCCTACAGAGCCGAGTCATCTTAAACACTTGTAACAGTGCAATCTGCAGTGCAATATTACTCTTTTTAATCCCCCATAATTCACACCTTAAACTAAATAGGCTACATCAAACGAAATACAGTCACTATTGGTGTTGATCTTTTCTGATTTCTGTCATAAACCAGCTGAAACAATTACAGGATCACAATTCAGATTTATCCAGATTCCTTTTATACAAATCCTAACATGATTAAATTGTGTTTGATCCATTAAGGCAGATTTCAGTCATACGCCTCTGAACATTAAAAGGCAATGTTTATGACGACATTACCTTGCCCTATTTATAGTAACTATTTTGTGCAGACCAGACCAGTACATCTCTGGTGCATACTGTATATTCATCAGGGACAAATCAAGGTAATAATCTGGCTTTGAATCCCATAAACTGTAACATGGTGAGCATATATGATTGAACTTAAAGTACAGTTTTCCCAGTAGTGTACTAATAACAACAGTTGTATGTACAGTATACTATATTAGGATTAACTCATGACAATTGTCAACATAATTTGGATTCCCAAGCATGTATTTTGTCATTTGTTTGTATGTGACTTCAAGATGTTTGATACAAAACTAAACCCGAGAGTAAAGTTTGATATCACAGCTTCCCCTTAGAGGCTTAGACATTCAAAACATGACATAATTTATGGTTGTGGAGGATGAATAATAGATTAAATAAAAGTCTTATCTGATTGTATCTTGTGTATATAAAAACAAAACAGATGGATATGTATGACTTAATTACAAATTATAATTTCGGGTTGGTCTAGCATCATCCAGGGCATGTCTGTACGATGCATGATGCACGATGCACGATGACAGGCATGAGATTTGATGAAGAACGTAAAGTAGCAACAGTACCTGTGTAGCCCAAAGAGTTGTCATCCTCATGTTCACTGGTAGGAGCTGGTGTTGCCCCTTCGCTGGCCCCCTCCTGGGCTGCTCCCATCTCTGTCAACAATAACACCACAGCAGGGACTGAGACCTCAGGCACACTTTCCCCACCTTGCCCACCCATGGTCGCAAACTCAAGACCTCTCCCCCCCTGGCACAGGCAGAGAAGGAACACACTGAGTAGCACCAGACTCCGACCTCGTGGCCTTTTTTCCAGGCCGCAGAAACCAAACTCCCACATCACAATACCCGAAGCATCCACAACTCTCCTCTCCAGCAGTGTGTAATCCAGTCTGACTCTCAAAGTATCCTAGACAATGGTCACAGAGAAGTATGTCAATCGGTTGCTGAGCACAGATCCATGTGTGCAATTAGGTGAGAAATAAAAAAGGGATTGTCTAATTCTGGCCTCAGCAGGAGAGAATCCCTTTTTGTTGCTGTGTGCTAAGATGGTTACACTGTGAGTGTGAGTGTGAATGTATGAGGGGAGAATAGGGGTACCCTGGTCCTGTCAATAGCCATAAGTGGTTGCACCCCTGTGGGAGCATATGGGAAGGACTGGAGAAGGGGTGGGGGGAGGGCCTGGGCACTCTGATTGACAACCCCATGTTTTGAACATGCTGACAGGCACGCGAGCATGCACACATGTGCACGCACGCACACAAGCACACGCTTCCAGCATTTATATGCAAAAATAATAATACACCATTAATTGCTAATTTGTGCCTTTTGGGATTGGGATCCTGCATTGTGCCTATGTCGTCATTGGAGTGACAGGTTGAGAGTGTGACGGGCAGAGTGGGGGCGGGACAGTGGGGGGTGGGAAGCCAAGAGTGCTGGGGCGTATGGCTAATGGGGGAGATGGGAGGCCAACTGTGCCCTTATGAGGGCTGTGCATTGGATAAATCAGACTAGGCCATTCTCTTTGTGGGTTGGTGACAGGGGGGTTAATTTGGACAGGGTGGGGGTGGGGGTGGGCGGTAAGGAGAGCCTAAATCAAAAGATGGTCTAAAGCCTCCAGCTGACCGAGTTGCAATGGGCCGGAAGTATCTGTTATCTAAATGAGATCTGACATCATTCGGGATGAATAGCGGACGAGGCAGACGGAATAGTTCACTGGAGAGTACTTTAGATCAACTAGAGTGTGAAGAGGAGGGTAACATGTCATTTCAACCGTCCCCCCACCTATAGAGCGCTGACAGTAACAATCCAGGCAGACATTTTCAACCACAGTAATAACAGCTTCGGACACATGGTTAATAGTAAACATAAAAAATGCACTTCAAGTGGAGTGACACTTCTCTCCCACACACACTTTCCACGACTTGTGTCCTGTAGTGTAGTAATTATTAGTGTGACAGCTAGAGAGCATCGTGCAGGGCCAAGCTTATTATGTGGCATTACTCTGGCACACTGTTTATATCCAAACAGCAGTCTCTGATTGACAACACTACAGGCGAGTGGAGAGTGGAGCTTTTGAAACACACATAGAAAGGCGAGGCACTGACAGACAGACATTTGATGGAGAGTGCAGATACTAGTGTACACATCATGCATGAAATGAGAGCACGTTGGACAGAGGTGAAAATACAGACATCATGCACAGTCTGTTGCACTTGCTGACACCAGTTGTAGAATTATAGCTGTGTATCTTCAGCAATTTCAAGCAAAGTAAATAATAATAATACATTTGTAATTAAGCTTTCATATTCACTGCCAGTAGTATTACTGGTATATCATTATCGCTCATAACTGAAACATATTATTATGATATTTTCTTCCAAGGGTTGGACAAAATGTTAACATGACCACTAATTACAAAAAAAATTCTATCCTAAAAATATTAGTATGATCCAAAGTAACAATTTGTATATTTGCCATTACATCTATAGTGCCGCACAAACAACAATCATTGCGAATCTCTACAAATATCACAAAATGTTTGTTGACATTTCACACAAGATGAACCCTGTGTCTGTCTTTTATAGTCATCCTCTGTCTGATTCACTGGGTGGTCCAAAGCCAGTGGTCCAATTAGAGACCACTTCAAAGCTCATTACCAGGTGGTGGTGCCCAGCTGCCCCAGGGCCACCAGGACAAGAAAGGACCCCAAAGTGGGCACATTACCTCCCTTCTAGCCTTGACTCTGCACCCTGCCACCTCCCCCGTTGACTAATTACTTGGGCACATGTGAAGATAAGTGACTGCTCACCAGCAAATATAAAGGCCGGCTTGCCACATAGTTCCCCCCCCTGGGCCCTAGTAAGTCGTGGCCCACTTGCCATCCTCCCCTCAGCTTAACACCAAAAGAGCACATCCTGTTCTCTGGGTCACACTCCTCTGTGGGCTCTCATTATGATGTTTTTACATAGCGCACCCACAACGATCAAGGACCTTCCAAATCACAAGTTCTGCTGTAACCAGACTTGGCTTCGAGAGTGTTTGTCTGCAACACACCTCATCAGCACATGAGCCCACATGCAAGCTGACAGGACAATAAACTCAGTTGTTTAGTTTGACAAACACAAGGAGCTCTTACTAGATGTGAATGAAGGTGCTGGAGAGGCTGGTTGCTGTGTCATTGTTATCTTGTCATGTATTGGCAGCAGCGCTCTGGGCCCAGCAGTCAGGGATGGTGATGGATGGGTTGAAAATGATGAGTGTGGAAGACTGGCCGGGGCTTGTTAACAGGGCAGACTGATTGCCTGCCTAGCTGGGATAGGATGAGTTTCTTTCCACACACTAGGCTACTTGGAAAGGTTGTATTTCAAGCATTTCCATTGATTAAATTAAATTACTTCTTCAACAACTGTTTGCTTTTTGCAGGGTGACAGACTACTGGAAATTAATGGCTGAAGACACTGCCAATTGAGAGAGAAAAATAAAGTAATTTCTTCTTTGATTTGTTTGTCTGATTTCAACACTATTAGTTTCATTACTGGTGACAGAGCATTGGAAATTAACTGCCAAAGCCACTGCCAGTTACAAGGCAAAAAATAAGCAATTTCTTTGATTTGTATTTGACACTATGTCATTACTGCTCAAGAAAATTAAAGCTCTAAAACCATCTTCATCATTTTACACCGAGATTGAACAGAGAATGAAACGTGTGTGTATATACGCGCGCACACACACACACACACACACACACACACACACACACACACACACACACACACACACACACACACACACACACACACACACACACACACACACACACACACACACACACACACACACACACACACACACACACACACACACACCTTGAACCAGGAATCTAGCTTGTTCATTTTATTTTATCTGTGTGTTTATCTGTGTGTGTAAATACTGTTTTTGTTTTACGCATGAAGTTTGAATCAAGCAAAGTTTTAAATATGTTTATTTATGTTATTATTTATCAATGTGCTTTCAGACCACTGAATTGTGAGCCAGTGTTTTATTGTCTCCACCAGGTTGTCTCCACCAGGCCGAAGGCATGGGGAGAGAGTATGTTTTGCACTCCGTCCGTCCGTCCGTGTGTCCGTCCGTCCGTCCGTCCGTCCGTCCGTCCGTCCGTCCGTCCGTCCGTCCGTCCGTCCGTCCGTCCGTCCGTCTGTGAACAGCTAATCTCCGGCACCGTTAACCCGGTCGATGCAAAATTTTGCACACACACTCCCTGGATGCCAACGATGAACCTCTGCCCCAGAATTTCCAGAACGGCCTGTTATAGCGCCACCAGGAGGCCGCTTTGTGCAAAACAAGTTTTTGGACAGTACACCTACAGATTTTGTCCAAACATCACGCACATTGGTACACAGTCTCTCTAGAGCCATTCAACGAAACGGGTCTTTCAGATTTCTCAGACTCCATCCTGATTGGCTAAGATTGGCTTCCAAAGTTCGCAGGAGAGCTCAGTTTCAAACAAAATGCTGCAAATCATGAACACATTGTGTGATTTCCGTGAAATTGTGCACGCACATTCCCACTAGGCCGAGGAAGAAATCCCACATGAACATTTTCAACTCAGCCTCATGGTGGCGCTATAACTGGCCGAAAAGTGTTTTTACCTCTAACTGCACGGATCTGTGGATAACTTTGTATGCCAACTCCCTAGAGGCCAAGGAAAAACCTTTGCCTGGAATTTTTCACATCTGCTTTTTATAGCGCCAGGAGGCCGACATATGTAAAACACATTTTCTAACATTACTCCTTCAGATTTTATCCAAATTTCACGCAAATCGGTACACATGCTTTCCATAGTCATGTGATCAAGACGGGTTTGTTTGATTTCTCATAATCCACCCTCATTGGCTACGAATGGCTTCTAAACTTTTCAGGAGTAGCCCGCTTTGTACCCGTTTTGTACAAATCGCCACAACTACTCAACGCAGCGTCCGATTGTGGTGAAACTGTGCATGCATATTCCCACTAGGCTTTGGAAGAAATGCCACTTGACAGTTTTCAAATCAGCCTCATGGTGGCGCTACAACAAGCCAAGCCGCATCACACACACACACACACTTTTATATTGCTCCTAAACATTTTGCCAAACATCACACACACACTCCTATCCTCCTGGTGGAGACCTGTGCTCAGAAGGGCACTTTTTCTAGTTCAATTTAATTCAGGAATCTCCCCAAGACAGTCAAAAACAAATAGTTGCACATATTGCAACTATATTCATCATAAACATAAATATACAGCAAAATGTTTGCCATTGCTTGTTAGTGTTATATTAACAATATCATTTTGTGATGTATGCATAATGTACAGTAGGACGGGCCTACTTGGGTTGTTAGCATACAGTAGTTTGTATAGTGAGAATATTAGGTTTTTGAATAATAATGTGGTAATGTATGTTAATGACTGCAAATTATGAGTTGCAGTCATTAACATAACACTTTATGAGTTGATATCTAACTTGATCCTGCTTTGTGAAATACTATCTACACAGATATTGAATTAAGGAGTGTTTCATTTCAATTTGTCATCAGGCTTATGATTCATTATGAGGCAATATAAACTCCAAAACATTACAGCAACCAATTATAAAAAGTGAAGACAATAAAATATTTCATGCCATTGATTTGATGATTCTCAGTTGCCCTGCATGTCATTTTACAGTATAGCTGCTCTGAAAGAGGAGAGCCATATGAGAGGGTTTTTGTGCGTGTCTGTCCAGAGCTCACAAAATTTGATTGATTAGCACCACGCTGACAGTAGGCCACAGAAGTATCTTTCACACAATGTTCTATCTTTGTGAAATATAAACTTGGCTATGATTATGCTGAAACCTTGCTAAAATGTGTACGACTATGGCATTAGATCAGTGTTTCCCAAACAGATTGATTGATTGATTGAAATATTTATTAACAGTTTGCAGAATTACAGTACATTTCAAGCACAAACTCAATACAAAGGCTGTTAACTGTGAGTGGACGACCCAATTAAGCATTACACTTGTTTACAATAGGGTCCACCATGTTCAATTCATCAAAACATTTAGAGACGTACAAATAGACACTTCTATATAGACAAAGAACAGAACAGGAATTCATCATAATGGAGGTAAAAAGGGAAAAGAAACATATACAGTGAGGGAAAAAAGGGGGGGGCGGTGGGGGGACAGTAGGTTGGGATACATTTTAGGCTTGCATAATTTGTATATGGGTCGCGAGTAAATATACATTTTTCTTCCCCTTATTATTCTTATTCTTATTAATTAATATTTTTTTTCCAAGAGATTTTCAACATTTTCAAAAATATAAAGTAAAATAAAATAATCATGAATAAATAAAGAATAAAAGCAATTGCAATTCCATTAAAAAGAACCAATAACTTATAGATCAGCTATTTCCACTAGTTGGGTCCTGGAGAGACATCAAATTTATCATTTGGGTCTCAAGCTAGTTTTGGAACCACTGCAGGCTATAGTTGACTGATAGTCTGGTCACATGAAGTCCAAGATCTACATTGGAGCCAAGCCTGAGATCCAAATTAGAGCCACACTGTTTCCAGAGACCATTTTCTAGTTTTGCCTTAGCAATCTTTCAATGAATTACACAAATCTCTCCATACAGTATATAGGCATAAAAGTGACACAGACACAACGGATACAAATTGGGTATAGCATAACCATGCGTTCTCAACAGGCATCGTTCTCAACGGGCATTAAATTGTTCTCAACGTGTATCGGCCAAGTTCAAATTTAATGTAATGTTTGAAGTATAGTCGTAAAATTTATATTCAGGTACTAGAGTGTCCCAGATTCAGCAAAATCTGCAAGGAATAAAACACTTCCCAGCTGAGCTCAGTCTTAAAGCATTCAAACCTACGGGACTATTTATGCCACGTTTTATACCCCAGTATTAAAAAATAGAGAGAGAGAATGCATGAATAAAGATTGTTCGGACTGAAAAATAATAACTCAATGGGGGGCTCTGGAACTCCAGGTGAAGCAAGCAGAGAGAGGGCACCAGACACAACGGCCACACGGGAGACTGAAAAGGGGAGTGTGTCGGCTTCCTGTAGAGAGAAAAGGGAACTAAACTCCACCTTTAATCTCTCAGAGACACCCCTCTCTGCTGTTGCAGTTACTAATTGAGCGAGATAGAGAGGATTAGAGAGAGCCCCACACCACAGCCAGTATGAACACAGAATGCATCTGTAATAATGAGAGTGTGTTGATGGCTGTCTTGCCATGTCTATATATTTTGACAAATGTGACACAAAACTTTGTAAATGATATGATCTAAAAATAGTGTTTGTCCGGGGGCAATACAGTAGTTGTATTTTTTGTGTATATGTGTATGTGTGCGTATGAATGCTTGCATACTATATGTGCGTGTAAAGAGAAAAAGAGAGGAAGATGATTGATTGCAGTATGTTTTTTTTGTTCAAGTGCTGACTGGTGTGTTGTGTGTTTAACGGCTTCCTAGACAATTACTGACATTCATCTCCTCTTCACGGCCTGGAAAGATAAATCATAGGATCCATAGGATTTTCCAATGACAATAGAATTTGTTGCTTTTGAGTTTTCAATAGGCTTCAAGGGTAGAATCTATAAGTGAGTGAACTTTTCTAATTCTATTAAAAAAAATGTTTGCCTGGTTTCTTTCCCAGTCACTGTTTCATTGCTCACTGATCCCATTTGAAGAGGCATGGAGTGGAATGCCAATCAGTTACCCATTCAACTGGATGTTGTGGATGCAGGGTTTACTTGCTGATGTTTACACAGGAGATGGGTATCTCTCCACAAAGTCTCTTTGGTTACAAAATCCCCCAGTAAACATTGCTCATATCATTCTCAAAGAAAGTTGGCAAATAAATATGACTCATCTCTCTGCTTGCATTATTTGTCGATTGTTGTTAATTAAATGTACAAAAATGTCAGTGAGAAATGTCATCCCACTCACTGACAGATTTGCCCTGAGTACATACAGCAACCACAAAAGAAAAACAAATACAGCTCCAGAACAAATAGTGCTGAAAGGCTTAAAGCGTTCTTACTGCTTAGTTTTGCATGGTCACCAGATTGAACTGTAAAATAATTCACTCAGAGCCAAGCAGGCTTTTCAATGCAGCAATGGTTATTAATTACTATCAGAACAGCTTTGCAATTATTTAAACATTTGATATGCCTGGTATGTGTGTACAGTATGTGTGGCTTTTTAAGGATTAGATTTTGCATCAATATAACCTTCTCATTTTGTAACATAAATGTTACTCTTAATGCGCTCGACTTGAACACTTGAAATGTACCGCTTTTCCTTTTTCTGTGATTATAAAATAATAATGGTGCCAAAGGAGTTTAAAGGCTTTTGAGGAGCGGTCTGAGCTTGCTCTAACATGCCAGAAGAGCTGAAGAAAGCAACTGCCATGCTGCCAAAACCCAAGATGTCCATCACCATGGATGGCACCACTTGACTTCTACCATCCAGAGATTGAACAAGAGACCAAAACAGATAGGACATCGACAGGAGGGAGAGAGACGGAGAGAGAGAGAGAAAGAAAGAGAGAGAGAGAGAGAGAGACAGAGAGAGAGAGAGAGAGAGAGAGAGAGAGAGAGAGAGAGAGAGAGATGTGGAGAGTGGGAGAGTGAGAGAGAGATGGAGAGAAAGAGGGAGAGAGAGAGATATGTGCACCTGAAATATGAAAATGCGTGTGTGTGTGTGTGTGTGTGTGTGTGTGTGTGTGTGTGTGTGTGTGTGTGTGTGTGTGTGTGTGTGTGTGTGTGTGTGTGTGTGTGTGTGTGTGTGTGTGTGAGAGAGACTCTCTCACACACACACACACACACACACACACACACACACACACACACACACACACACACACTATGGTGGTCATCTCTAAACTGGCCCTGGAACGCCTCGGGATACCCCCAGGAGGAAGGACAGACAGACAGAGAGAGAGAGAGTCGAGAGATAGAGATATACACGTTTCCTGACATTCTGTGTCACTGAGAGTGCAGGATAGTCTTCTTCGGTAGGAAGTAATGGGGCCTAACTGAAGTGAACAACTTGTGAATACCTATAAACTAGTCTGACCACCATATTCACATACCAGTGATTTCTCTCCTACAGTGTACACTGTACAGTATACTTTGTTAGAGCATTCAATGACTGCCATGGGTTGGTTGAGGCGCCACAGCTGACAGACTCGCTTTAACTAAAAACTGTCCTAACTGTAAGCCATCACAAGATACAAGGATTTCAAAGAAAGAAGAAAGAATGGATAAAAGCTATGCAAAATGAGCTTAAAGGGGAGCAGAGGAGCATGTTTGTAATGCTCTGCTACTGTACATTTACCTATGCTCTTTTTAAACAAACACACAAATGTTATGTTTTTGCTGCAGTTCCATCAAAATGCTCTTATCTGGAGATTTGTATTTGACAGTCTGTGAATGTATTCCACTTTACTACCACAAACTGAGAAGCAGAAAATGTACCCATATGCCCCAGACATTGGCATCTGTAATAGGTATGATTTATTATTGTGGTCACAAAGTGCAGTATAATCATGTTTCTAGTTTTATTAAGGTACACAAATCCCAACTGCCCAGGGTGTTTTTTACAGAAGGAATCCACATCTGTTGGCTAAAACTGTAGATGGCATTTGTTTATAAAGACCAGCTCACCCGTGCTCTCAGCACCTACGTGACCAAGAATCCCTTTAAGATGCCCTGAGGCTCCAGCTGTCATTAGATGTGTCACAACCTCAATGAAGGGGAATTCTGAAAGTTTAATTAGGGATCTGGAAAGAAGCAAAAAGCCACCATTGATGTACTGTATCACCTCATCAGTCTTTGATGTGATGACATCCAGCTCTCAGCTCATACCTGGCACTCCCACAAATGTCTTTTCTTCTCACAAGCTGTGTTATGGTCCAAACACATGAGGAAACACCTAATGCATTTTAGTTTGGTGTTTTTGGCTAAATAGATTACATCATGACATACTGTTACGTTTACCGACCTCTGTGTGAATAGAAA
Source organism: Electrona antarctica (assembly GCF_951216825.1). NCBI lineage: Eukaryota > Metazoa > Chordata > Actinopteri > Myctophiformes > Myctophidae > Electrona > Electrona antarctica. Next base: position 18,795,419 of record NC_136792.1, on the reverse strand, counting down.
TGTGTGACGAAAGTAGTAAATAATGTAAAACAATATATGCTGTTTCAAAGAATTTTACATGAATCCTGTGCCTTTTTTGTTTGTTTGTTAGCTAGATAAATTCAGAATGGAAAGGCCGGGTTTCATGAAGTAATAAGCCTGCAGTAACTGTTTTCTCCAAAAGGACGTCAACAGTCAAAGTCACAACCAAGGACCAGGGGAACACTGAGAACGGATGGGTGGATTTTCATGGAACTTGGTCGGAATGATCAGTAGGCTGCCCCAAACAAATGATTAATCTTCAGAACAAGAATGTAAAAGGTCACTGTCATGATCATGGTCAAGGTCAAAACTGGGGCAGCCAGAGGGATGGTGTCTGGTGATCAGAAGGTCCCTAGTTCGCCCCCTGGCCCACCTAGTCAGTGTGTCGAAGTGTCTCTAAGCAAGACACTTAACACCTAACTGCTCCCATGGGTGCTGTATTAACAGTGCTTCTTTACCCCTGTACTCCATGGATCATTACGCTACTCTCCTTAATAGTCCCCAGTCATTTGTGACAGACTACATTTTTGCCATTTTGCGTTTCGTCAATACACACATTTTGATACAACTCCTACAACTTTTGTCCACAACTCACACAAACTGATACACAATAAGACACAATTATATCTCTGAATTCATGTGATCAAGATGTATCATTCAAGATTGGTCATATAGTGTAGCCTACCATTCCAATATTGTCTAACTGCCTTTCAACGTACCCGTGGGTAGGCAGAGACCTGCATGGTTTAGTTTTTAGTTAGTTGTTAGTTGTTAGTTTTGGTATAGTTTTATTAGAATTGAGATTGGAGGGGTGGAATAATGTCATTCAACTTCGGGGGAATGACCATTATTATTTGTGGTCAAAACATTCAAAGGTCACCAATCGATCAGTCACTTGATCGATCGCCTGATGCATTTACAGTACTGTAAGACAGAGAATGTCAGGAGATAGATAGATAGAGCGTCTCCCTAGGTAGGTCCTCGATGCACGTCCCACCGGGAGGAGACCCCGGGGCAGACCAAGGATCAGATGGAGGGATTATATCTCTAAACTGGCCCTAAAACGCCTCGGGATACCCCCAGGAGGAAGGACAGACAGACAGAGAGAGAGAGAGTCGAGAGATAGAGATCTACACGTTTCCTGACATTCTGTGTCTTAGAGTACGATTTAACAGCGGGAGACCAACGGCGAGCGTCGCTTGAATTTCATTGTCTATCGCCCAATCGCCCACTATTGCCGGGCGACGTCGCCCAAAAGATGAATTATTTTTATCTTTTCGGCGGACGTTCCTCCGCCCCCTTTTCGACCATCGCCTGTTCGCCTGCTATCGCCTCTATCGCCAGTAGTTGCCGGGTCCCATTGACAAATAATGCACTTCCGGGAAATTTGTCTGGCTGTCGCCCGCTGTAAAAACGTACTGTTACAGAAAATGCATCAGGCTAACAAAATACCAACAATTTGTGGAGGCTCCATAGAAACTTAGAAATGATAGGCATGTACAGAACTGTACTGTATAGTTTTCCTCTATTTACTGTAGAAAGAGAGAGAGGTGTGTGTTGCTCACAGATGTTTGATAATGACTTTAGGGTAATTACTCGCTTCATTTCTTACGTTGCCTCCGTTACAGTTCAATCATCCTCTGATCGGAAGTCAAGCAAAGTGAACAAACAACATGTCCCTATCACCCCTATCCAGACTCTCTGTCTTTACACACTCTCTTGCCACCACAGATTGGTGCTCGTCGGCGGGGAACATGTGTATGCTAATTTGTTGGAGCATGGTCTAAATATTCACAGTGAAATGAGAGAGGGAAGATAAACCAACTCGTGCTCTCAATATGTTAAATTGTGATTAGAGGGGATGTAAATACTAAAGGCTCTGTGAAGATTATGGAGGGAATATTGCTGGCACATGGCCAACTTCTCAGGTCTCCCGAATTTAAAGTTAATGATCCCTGTCCCCATGCAGCAGAAAGACAAATCAATACCAGTAGCTTAGCTAGCAGACACTGTCAGCACTCTCTGGTACATGTTGTGGACTCCACAGATATGCAAAGTAGTTGGTGAGACCACAAAGAAGTAACAATATTATGGGCAAAATCTGCATGCTAATATCATAAACCTTGTTCTTTGTTGTAGGTCATTAGTTTACATCTGGGAACAAGAGTTAAGTGTCAGCTAGCCTGTAGAATGACTGATTTCACCCAAAATTATATTGGATTTGTGATATCATTTTTGGCAGAGAAAACCAGGATATCACTGTAACATTCCTATACGTTTCCTGACTCATGGCAAAGCACTGTAAGAAGAACAGAGTTGTAAGCCAAACAAGATTAGATCCGTTTATAATTTAACTGTTGAACGGTATGTCCTTCTCGTGGTCTTCGTATTTCTCTTGTTTAAAAGAAAAAAAGGTAAATGATGTGTTAAAAATCCTGTGCATATCAAATGTATTATGTCAAAAGAACATATGGGGAACATAGCTTCTAAGCAAGGAAATGAAGGCTATTCCAAGGTCAGAGGGCAAGTTCAAATTCTAGAGGGATTCTGAAAGATTTACAATGTGAGAATCCACTGTCTGCCTTTTGTGACAAGTTAAGCATACATTTTATGTCTCAGTGGATTGAATAGATATACAGAGGTAAAAGATTTAAGTGTATTTGTCTGAAAATGATACAGTATGTTTTGAGGTGTATCAAAATTTTGGTAAAAGGATACCAACATTCTAATCTTTAATGGTAGCTGAAATTATGGCCTGAAAAGAACCTTTCTAACTATTCCCCCCATTAAATCAAAACGTGTTTTCACTTGATAAGAATATCAAGCCATGGGCTATGAGGTGACAACATAATTACAGGTCATAAAACAATTCAGTATTTTTCATGACGTTTAACTTTTACTGCATTAACTCATTAAGAGTGGAATATTGTCATTGAGGCATTTACTCAATTCATTCAAAAACTATATATCACTAAATTCAACTGAAAGCCTTCCATTGTTATTACAGGCCTATATTTCTGTCATCAGTGTAAATAAAATAGTGAAGACAGTAGAAAGTATTGGCACAGCATTTCTCTATAGCCTACTGAAGTGATTACAGAATTAAATAAGCATTATGAGTCTAAGCAAAACAAGTATTTCTTAAAGGGCCACTTCACCCCTTGCAACCAAATCTTTAAATTATTTCTCTCCCATGTCCGTATGTACCCCCCATAGCTAGGGGACATTATTTGTTCTCTCCCATGTCCGTATGTACCCCCCATAGCTAGGGGACATTATTTGTTCTCTCCCATGTCCGTATGTACCCCCCATAGCTAGGGGACATTATTTGTTAAGTCTGTATATATACGGGCCCCAACGGATACTCTGTGTATATAATGGTTGAGCCCCACCGCAGATTTTAACATACAGTAGATCCGGTTGCTATGCAACGCCTCCGTCACCATGGGCGTGGCAAGTACCTGACGCGATGGCACAAAACAAAAAATATTTTATGATTTAATGGCTTACTGGCTTTGTATGACTGGTTTACAAAATGCTGTACCCCCTCCAACTGTATACATCCCATTTTCAACTGTTTATATTGTATTTTGACACTTGCTTTGCGCTAATGCTAATGATAGCAAAGTGTGTGTATGGGGGTGGCGGGGGGTGGGAACTCCTTCTCTTAAAATGAACGCTGATGGCGGCACAGGTTAACTACATGTAGGCTAACAGCTAGTGGCACAGAAAGAATTAATGATGTTTTTAGATATTTTAGTATTTCAAAGTGTCAGTGATGTCATAGACACTGGTCTCACTTTCTTCCTGGACTACATGTTGTCTCAGTAAGACAGCCCTCCCCCTCTCCACAAGGTGGGGTGAGTGCACCAAAGCATCTTGGTCATTGTAGGAATTCAGCAATCCAGTCAAACCCTATAGTCAAACACTACATTATTTTTCTGCCCATAGGGTGCAAATTTCAAATTGTGCTATGTTATCTAGTACAAATACTACTAACATTGAGTGACTGCAGTTTCTTCCAGTGGTGAAATGTCCCTTTAATTGCACTATACAGTCCATATAACCCATATCATCTGCTTTTCACTCCTCTAATACTCTTCTCTCTCTATCCACTAATTATTACATACATTATTACTCCCCCCCTTCGTATGAAGAGGGTGTATCAAATCCAACTAAGAATAGAAGAATGTATGTTACCTGCTAATATTTGCTCTCAAATCTATTCCTCTATCTTTCTAATAACAATTTCATAATAAAAATGATGATTATTAATTGCAGGCTATTTGTAACAAAGTTATCACACCCAAAGTGAGGAATTATGACTAAATAAGATATTTGGCACGGAGGATGATACAAGGAGGTCTCCAAGAAACAGCCTGTCTCGGACCATCCCCTGCGTGGGATTTGTGAAGCATTACAGTGTACTGTTCCCCACAAAGCAGCGGTATCACTTGACACATGTGAGCACTGAGGCGCGAGAGGGCCAGAGGCTGTGAGCAGCAGATCATAAATTCTGAGAAGCCATGAAACGCAACAAAAGACAAAGTGCAACTCTCCGCACCCCCTGTGGAGGCCTCACAGAGACCTCCTCTCCGTCACACATTCACCCCACAAAATCAGCTAAATTTATTAGTGGCAGGTGACTCTCTGGATAGAGGCTGGGATATGCACTGACGTGCCAAGGAGTATTACATTACCATCTGTTAGGCCTGAACACATTAGGCTAAAATACCCCCCCTCCCCTGCCCCCCTAAAAAAAAGAAAGAAAAAATACATCAAGATACTTTTTCGCAAAGAATCTCCTCATATCGTCCTTGAAAGTTGAGAATGTAAAAAGTGGTCACACGCCATACATCGTCTAATTGTTCATGCTTTGTTGCCAAGAAGCCACAGCACTGTAAATCATACATGACATCAACAACATTTTTGTTACATTTATGTGTTCAAGACCAGACTATACAGAGAGGAAAATGCATGCCATGGTGTCAGACATCTGGTAGTAATATGTCCAATAGTGCCTTCATGTGGTATGGGACTATTTTTGTCCTGACTCTACTTTTATCCTGCACCAGTAATACAGTACATTATATATTCCCAATGGAGGCCTGTGCTACCCGTATTATTCAGAGGCCAGCTAGGCAGCAAACAACACAGAACTACATAAACACGTTTTAGCGTGACTCAATAAAACAGGTCAAAATGGACTAAGTAAAGCCTAATCTAACACAGATTGAAATGGAGAGTGAGTGAGTTTGACAATGTTTTCACTTCCAATATAGAGAAAAAAAAGAAAAAACACAACTGATACAGGCATGGATTATAATGGCCATGTGTGAAATAAAATTGTTGAAAGTAATCAAAAGATGCCCAAAATATAGTTCTTCCCAAAATGGAGATACCTTAAGGGAGGGTATATGTGCTGTATAATAGCACTACCCTTGTTGAATTCCAAATGTCCAATTAGCAAATTAATTCAAGAGAGGCTCATTCAGTGTTTTATAGCACAGAGGTCCAATGCCAGCCGTCATTAGGACTTATTAGTCCCTGTGCTACTGCTGGCCTCCCACCACTGAGTCACACTTTATGATTGTCTCCTTAGTATTCATTTACCCTGCACTCAACTCTTGCAGTTCAAAATGTAGTAGCACGGTAGCACCTCTACATTGCAGTATTCAGTTATCTTTACTGTAAGAGTAAATATATAGTATACTGACTCCTTTGTCTGTTGTCCAACAATAGTGTGAGTGTGATCAGACAAAAAACCCTGACACTCCACTACACTGACATATTTTAGATTAAAAAAACACCTTTAAGTGACCATGGTGCATATGGAGAGCTGTTTGAGATTAGGTTCGCAATCTATACTCGACCATGCAGGAATCCCCTTTCCCTTGGTCTTGTCATGTCATATCGTCTTCAAGCCAAAAGCTAAATCTCCCTGCCTGTGTTGTGGAAACACATGGATCGGATATCCCCACGCACACATACACATGTGGGGGAGATTGCATAGAACACAAGTTCAAAGTTAGGCAGGGTGTGTTCGTCGGGAATGAATTTCCAGTGTGACCGTGCTGATGCCGGCAGACAGAGCCAGGGATTGTTGTGAGCAAATGGTGTGTGCAAATGCTGTGTCAGCGACAGCGAGATGCTGATGCACAGACCTCCATGCTTCACTCCATCGCCAGGCAACCACTGACACAGCTGGATTGTGCTTACGTCGATGTTAGGGCAGCCAACATGGCAGCCACAATGTCAGCAGCCCTGGAAGGAGTTTCCACAATCCGAGACTCAAGTTCTAAGGGCTAAGGGAACCTTCCACATTGCACTGCAGCGTTAAATCTAATTTACACTGCATCATACGACGGTGCCACATGCTGAAAAGAGACGATCTACAAGCTCAAATCACCAAGCTCTTATCACCAAGCGACACACCAGTCTACGGCGGTCGACAGTGTATTATGCTTTAGCCTAAAGCCAAGTTATAGCATTTCTATTCTGGAGTGAATATTCAGCGAAAATAGCAGATAAGTTCGCAACACAATACAACTCGCTGTGAGCTTGTAGATTGGCTATTTTTGGCAGAAATATTTGGCAAAGGGGGGGAAAAGGAGCGGACCAAGTATAGAGCCCTGAGGGATTCCGGTCAACTAAGTATATATAGGGTAATGGTTAAAGCCTGGTGGGCTACAGCTAAGATGGGCCAAGTGAAAGTGTTTCTCTGTGTTCGCATCTAGCTGCAAAACACTAGATCTGATCATTATTTGAATAAAGGCAGCAGCCTGAAATGAACCTATCTTTGTGTAATTCATATGCATGGTGTCTCATGGTCAATAGCGTGACTAAAATGTGTCTGAAACAGGCATAACAACAGTCTGACTCCATACTTGGTGTTTAAAGCTGGAGGTGTGAGGCCTCTCCTATAATTACTACTTCATCAGCGGAGCAAAGGGGGACAAGGGGGGGGCCGCAGGCAGCAGGGCCGTGTCTGGCAGTCTGGGATGGTAAACAGCTTGTCCTGCCTTTACTGTGGTTGGATGGCACGCTCTGCCTCTGTTAGCCCAGGCAGGCTGCCTGCTCTGCATGCATGCCTGCATTTAGTGTCTGGGTGCCCTATGAATTTCAGGAAACCGAAAAAAAAAGTGTGAACTGCCTCATCAGCTAAAGTGGTAATGAAAGACCTGGCGACTCGTTCTTTAATAAGGACTCATTCTGGCACGCACGCACGTGCGCACACGCACACGCACACACACACACACACACACACACACACACACACACACACACACACACACACACACACACACACACACACACACACACACACGGGTCTGTTTTTACTCTGATATTTGTTTCAGCCAAACACAGACTCACGACTTGTGATGGTAAACAAAACTTTAATTAAAGTTATGCCTGCCCTCCATTTCTGGGAATATGTTGATTAAAATGCTCACGGTGGGAATTAATCTCTAGACATTGTTGCCCATATGCCTAATTTGCCTATATGCCAAACTAGCAGTTTGTTTTTTTGCCCTATTTAAGCAAGCCCTCAATAATTACAGCAGACTGTCGCCCCCAGTTAACCCCCTAGCCCTCTCACAATGGGAGGGCTCGGCATTAGCATGTTACTGACTTCATTGCTATCAAAATACTATTTAATACACAACATTGTTACTGTACTGTAGGTTCTACAGTATATCGTCACTATTGGTGGGAACTTGTCCTACAGACAGGAAATGGAACAAATAAACGTGTTCTAATGCATCCAATGTAGTTATTAAGTGACACGTTCTTAATACTCTGTTAAATATTTATAAATCCACAGAAAGACTTGCAACTTGCAACCTGGCATCCCTTTTTTTTGCGCATTATTTATCATTATAGGCATGTAGGCTATAAATATTTTATATCTATCTATATTTCTATATCAATCTATGAGCTCACAACATGTTGTATCACAATATGTTGTGAACTTGTAGATAGGCAATTTTCACTACTATTGCGTATACAAAGTATAAAATAGGGCATTAATTTATTATAAAACCCCAAAAAGATAAAATATGGATATGGATGGAGCACACAGAGATTTTATACAGTAGGTCAACGAGTGAACGCAGCCTCAACGCAGATGTGGGAACGAAGATGTGCTCATCTCTGCATGCATGTTTGAGTGTCTAAGTAATAATAGTAAAATGAAAGGTACAGAGCCTAAGAGCCATGACATTAGCCGGATAAAACATCAAGGGCTGTTGTCATTTGTTTCTTAACCTCTAAAGGCCTGCCTCCGCACTTAATGACCTTTGACCGCAGCATATCCTGAGAACCCCATGAGCCCAATGCTTTCACTCCACCATGCCTTTCAGAGCCTCATATTTATGGTCCATGGCTGATCCACACGATCCACCTGTTTTTTAACTTGCCTCTGCAGAAAAGTCTTACATTCTTCAAACAATTCACAACACATTGCTGTCTTCAAAAAAGACTAGTAACTATAGTAACTCAAAGCATCAGTAACTGTTTCTCAAAGCAATACAATGTTTAATCAATCATTTTAATCAAAATAGTAAAATAACAGAAGAATGAAGCAAAACACACTAGGATATCAGGTTAAGCTACGGTAAGATTATGTAAACTACGTATAATTATTAGATACAGCATTTCACTTTTTTTTTAATCTTGATTCTGATTGACATACGGTGAAAGGTGGTTGGACTTTTTTTGTGCTGTGGTGTGAAATCAAGGTTGAGATGATATCAACCCTGACACTCTCCATACTTATTGTCTTACCACCTCCCCCATTCATTCCCACCCCGACCGTCCACACCCCACCGCCCCTGTACTCAGAGCCCTGACCTTGAGTGTGTCACAGAGTAATTGAGATTCTCAGCTCATTCATTGTATACCTAATTAAAAAGTGGCTGAACCTTCTGGAGCCACGGAGAGAGGGAAGTGATGGAGAACACGCCATAGAGAGAAAGCAACGGTCTTGAAAAAATGACCTCAAGGAAAAAGGAAACATGCACCTGGGTCCTGCTGCCACCTCCTCATTAGCAGTTAAATTAGTTAATTTAACTATATGTGTCTGTGTGTGTGTGTGGGTGTGACTGTGTGATGCATTTCCACTTGTGCGTGCGTGCGTGCGTGCGTGCGTGCGTGCGTGCGTGCGTGCGTGCGTGCGTGCGTGCGTGCGTGCGTGCGTGCGTGCGTGCGTGCGTGCGTGCGTGCGTGCGTGCGTGCGTGCGTGCGTGCGTGCGTGCGTTTTACAGAGAGGAGATTATTGGACAATTAGAGATATAAATGAGAAAAGGCACACCACAAGAGCACATAATAATGATTATTTGCTCAAATGGCACATCTTCTTGTTCAAATGCCATAATCAGTTACAGTATATTTCCAAATAGTAGCCCTCGCTCAAATAGCGACCCGGTTCCTTTTAAACGCCTGTAGTCGGACACAATTTTGCGTATTAAACGCTCCATCCAAATAATAGCCCCGCCAAATAAAAGCCAGGGCTATAATTTGTAGGGGGGGTATTATTTGCATTTTCTTCAGCCTGATTTGGGTCCGCCTGGGCTATTTTCTTCAGCCCAATTGGAATTGTAACCAAATAATGGCCTGGTGCAGGACAGTGCAACTTTGCAAGAATAAATAAATATCTGCCTATAGTTCCTTTTAAACGCTCGGGGTCCAAATCGATTTTGCGTATTAAACGCCCGGGTTACTATTTAGAAAAGTACGGGTAGTTGTTTTCTATTTGGGATCTGCATCTGTGTCATTTTAGAGTTCTGCGGTGTCCATTAAAAAATAGCAGATCTACAAGCTTGTACATCTGAAAAATCTAGAAAGTGGTAGAATCGGCCTCAGGTCTTAATCATTACCTATTAAGACATAATGGGTTAAAGGGACATACGCCCCATGTACAGTGAGTCAAGTAGACCAAGCAGCCCATATAGCTGACTGAGGTCTAGGCTGGGTTAGGCTGTGCTGCTGATGAGAGCAGCTCTGCGGTTAAACCCGTCTGGGCTCCATCTGGCCTCTGACCTAAACCACAAGACTCAGCCCACAGCTCATCAGCACTCTTTCATTCCAACCAGACCTAGAAGAGCATCGGACTCCACGTTGCCATATACTGTACTATACATCACTGTTGCCATCTATCGGATGCTTGAGTTCATATTCCAACATGTAGAGCTCCAAGGGAAATAAATGAATCCCATACTATGGCTAAAATTGCAACGAGCAAGTAGAAATGAATGTCAAGATAAAAAGCATAATTGTCTCAAATCAGTGCTAGTGCTCAGTCAAGTCTTGCAACCAACCCTTGTTTTTGTCACAGAAAAACATACATCAAAGTCAAGACAATACTATTAGGCTTGTAGACGTAGAGCTATCCATTGGGTATTCCATCCTCATGAAAATCTCTTTCTATCTTAAGTATAGCTGTAGACTGTAATTTGACAAGACTATTAGCGAATACTGTTGGTCTGACCGTCTGAGAAGCGGGCAATGAGAGTTCTATAAGCCTCCTATTAACATAGGGAGCACTGCAAATCTGCCATAAATCCTATAATCTGCCTCATCCATCATAGCTGTGAGGCTATGTCAGGAAGTGGAAACAAAACCTCAGAGAGCAGCACCATGCCGGAGGGAGCCCACACATCTGCATCTGGGACTCAGGGGGGGACTTTATCCCCTCTGGACATACTGGAGGTATTTATTTACTCTCGCTCCTATAAATACTGGACTAAAACTCATCTTATTTGTATAGACTGGACCATATATGGTCGAGGAGTGATGAAGTAATTTTCAGCGAGGGTCGTTCCACCTGCTGTTGCAGCTGCACAGCCACCTCCTGTGTGATGTCCTGACTTGCCCAGCTGGTTGTTGTAAAAACCGAGAGAGAATAGAGTCAAAGTAACAAGTGAAGTTTCAGACTGCGGTCCTGTGAGTTGAGGATTAAGGGTAGGGTTGTACAGACTGACACAGCCGAGCTGGGAAAACCTGAGGAAACAGCACAGTAGCTAAAGATTCAATAACAATAATGTGTTTTATCAAACACACACATATTTTACCCACAACACATACACACAACAGATCAGCTTACAGTATTGCATTGTCTCTGGCAGAGACTGACCACCTTACACTGGGTTCAAGGACAGTGCGTGCGTGCGTGCGTGCGTGCGTGCGTGCGTCCGTCCGTGCGTGTACTTCAGTGCCTGGCTAGAAAATAGTTTCTTTCCAAAAATGGAACCTCTTACAATGTGTAGAGTAAACCATAGCATGTCACCCTACATTTCTAATGCTAAGACATACTCAGGCAAAGTTTTAGAGGCATACAGTAGTTTGTGGATGTTTATGGCTACTAGGTAAAAGAGTCTAATAAGCACTGCTAGCAGCCCCTAGCCTAGAGGCTACAGTATGCTGCTCATTGCACCCAAATGGAAGTTTTGGCCTGAAGTTGGCACTAGAGGAAGGGACATGGGGTCATTAAATGTCAGGTTTCATCCTCCAGGGAGAATGGATGCACGCAGCAAATGTCATACCAATCTGCCCATTCGATTTCGAGATATTTTGAGTGCAAGTAGAAATGTGGATGGCACTGAGGGAAGGCTAAGAGTTCATCCTCCAGTGTCATGCCAATCCGCACACTGAATTTTGACATACTGTATTAGCGCGTGGAAGGAGCACATTATTTCAAACTGTTCCTTTCCCCTCCATCAATCGCCCCGGCTGACCAGGGAGGTAGTATAGAGACCAGGATTACTGCATGTTTTTCATGAGAGTACCTACTGGTACCTATCCTAGTAGACACGGGGAGAACATCCAAACGGCACAGACAGGTCCTTTCGCTAACCCCGGGACCTTCTAGCTGTGAGGCAACAGCGATACCGACTGCACCACCATGCCCCATGTCACCATGTAGTTTTTTGAGATATTTTGTTTGGGAACAAAGTGGTGACGGATGGATGGCCCAATATTACCATCGTAGAATTGCAAAAATCACACTTGTGTGAAGTGAGGGGCACTCTTATCATCATACATCAGCCAATCGAATCATCACATTCCGTGCTACAAACAGAAACACGTGCTACAAACACAAACATGTGCTCAAACACACACAAAGCTGTGCATAGGACGGGATAGCACCCCTCAAAAAAAGAAGAAAAATGCTATTACTAAAACAAAACGATGTGTATGGACTATGGAATGTGCAAGGGTCTACTTAGGTGATTCCAAAAACAGCTGCAGGCATTTGTGTGGTTTATGGACAGAATTAACAGAGTGAAATCTGTAACTGCATAGTAATGTGTCCACCTGTGTTGTATATCTCTGTTTTCACTGAGATATGTAAGGTCAATAGAGGGATGATACAGCCTCCAGAACCAGACTAGAACGCTATGGCTCAAGATATGCATGGTACCAATACATTTGAATGACAGGGGAAATGCAAACCATTTTTTATGTTTAAATTAATACATGGTGTTTCCACCAAGTGCACGTCAAATGAGGAGAGGAGAGGAGAGGAGAGGAGAGGAGAGGAGAGGAGAGGAGAGGAGAGGAGAGGAGAGGAGAGGAGAGGAGGTTGTGTAGAACAGGGTTTGTCTGTATGTTGATGTTCCCACAAACGCAGACCAAACAAACAGTGCAGGTGACACTGCCACACAGCTCATGCTGCTGCTGCTGCTACACCAATCACAGCAGAGCAACACAAAGTTCACATTAGCATGATGCACATCATTGGTGATGTGGGATGGGATCCTTTAGGATTTTAACGATTCCGGTTCCTTAATGATTCCCTCTTCCCTATCGGATTCTTTAACGGTTCCCGGTTAACGACTCCTAGGGTTCCAAATGGTCTCTGAGAGTGTACAAATAGAACCAAATGGACCCTAATGGTGGTCCTTGAAATTAAAATATTTGCTTACTATAATCGTATAACAGACGTGAAGTTCACATACCAGCTCTGACAGCTGTGATAAAATCGGTTCCGGAAACGGTTCCAAATGGGATGCAACCGATTATGGTTCATCAATGTTGGATCCAGTTCCTGCGGTTCCGGATCCTAACCCTACTTGTACAAGATATATCACTGTAGAGTAGACCAATGTCAAAAGGACAGCAATTCTACCGCTAAAAAGTAAGAAATGTTTTCAATTGACATTTTAAGATGTAGGCTATTATATTTAGGGGCATTTAATCAGTTAACCAGATAACTGATCTGGAATTTAGCTGTCTGAAAGCCATTTCAATTATACAAGGAAGCGACATCATTATTAGAGTCAGTGGCATGTGTTTAATTGCTGAATTTGTAATTATGATGCTGGTTTCACCAGGTAATGAGTACATGGAATTGATACTACTGGTTTCTCACTCACAGAGCATAGAAGAAACAGATCTTATATCATGATTAATTAGAGATGACTTGGACATAGCCATGTATACAAGCCAAGGTTCTACCAAAGTTCAACATGAATTATGTATTTTCAAACCACTGTGAGACCAACTCATGTCTCATAATTGATGGACGAAAGGGACCTACATTGGGCTGACTTAGTGCACCGTGTGTCCCTCTCTAGTCCTTTAATCTTGGAACAGTATCAAGATAGAGATGTCCCTCTAACCTCCAGAGAGCGTACGGACAAAGAGGGAGAGACTCTCCCACTTCATCACTCAGCGTCAAGCAGTAGTGGCATGCCAAACAATCCCATTAGCTATAGCAGTCTAAAGGCATGGGGACAACAGCAGTGTCCAGGTCGTCAGCCACAGCTCTCTGCTTGTTAGGACATATCCTCTACCTCTCACCATCCATGCACTTATGTGTCAGCATATCTAATGAACTCACTCATGCCTCATGCAGAGATTCACTCAGCTTTTACTTGTGGGGGAGAAAATGTGCACTCCCATCTCTCAGAGTAGCTTTTTACAACTCAACACTTAATGACTGCGAATGAGATCAGGGGGGATATTCATACAGGGATATTGTACGAGAGAACTGCAAAGAGAAGGTAGGCTAGAGACAGACACATTATAAACGACAGTAATACGGTATGTATAGCCGCTTCATAACAAATTAAATAGCAGAAGGATCATTTCAGAGTCACAGATATTGAACAACTCCAACCTGGCAGGTCTGGCATTCCAATGTAATCAGACTCATCTGGATGATTTATTTCTCTCTTGTATTCCCCCCCAGCATCTCCATTTCTCCGCCCCTCAGACTTCATTCACACAGTAGCAGTGTGAATGAAGTTCAGCTCCTCATGAGGTTTGGTGGTTTCCGGAACCCTCATGTGATCCCGGCACAATGTAAAGGACACGGAAACAGAAAGTGGAAGACTGGAGGCATTCAGGATAGTGAAAAATAAAGTGAAAGAAAGAAAGAAAGAAAGAAAGAAAGAAAGAAAGAAAGAAAGAAAGAAGTGAGGCTATACACAGCAAAATCCTCAGTGTTTATTTAGGCATTTGTAACAAAGTGTACAAATTTAACCAAACGACCTGCAATTAAACCTGGGGATTTTACTGAGCAAGGTGGTGGTTTACTCACGGCTCCGATCTCCTTTCCACCTCCAGCTTCCCTTGTATCTGGCTGAGCCGTCTCCCGGCACGCAGCCTACACTCAGCACCGCCAGCAGAAGCACCACCACGAGCAGGGCCGTACGGCCGTAAGCCATTTCTGCCTCCACAGCATGCACTGGGGGCTAGAGCTGAGAGGAGGAGAGGGCCCGACGGAGAGCTGTCCCACATTCAGTCATATCTGAACACAGCTGTGAGGACAGGACCGGGACCCCAAGCACAACAACACCTCCTCCTCCGATAGCCCGGCAGGGGCCACGGCACTGAAGATGAGGGGTCACGCAGTAACGGCAGACCCTGACACACCTCCGCCTCTAATTCCTCCTCCTCCCCAGTGGATTATTGGACTGCTCCCTGTGAAGGCGTCTGGAATACCTTGGGAGACGGACTGCAATTTCAGCATAGGCAGACAGAGTAAGCCTTGATTTCCGAGAGCTCCAGTCTGAAATATTGATCTTGTTTTTGCGCTCTCTCTCTCTCTCTCTCTCTCTCTCTCTCTCTCTCTCCCTCTCTCTCTGTCTATCACTCTCTTTCTTCTTGAATTGGAGTATTTATTGCAGTCCAGGTGAAATACTTAAGGTCAGTTTAGTTGGTGACAGATTCCATGATCCCAGGGAACCCGAGGAAAGAGAAAAAAAGTGTGTGCTCCTCTGGCAGAGAGTAGAAGTTGTTGTTGGTGACACATCACTAGTCCATCAGGAGCTAACAGTGGCCATCCATTGCACAGGCAGTGGCCGAATGACCGAGCTGCTGGTCCATGAGTGTGTGGTGTGAACGCACGTGTGTCGCCCCTCTCTCTCTCTCTTCTCTCTCTCTTCTCTCTGTCCACCACCCACTCCCCTTACATCACAGGAGACAGTTGATATGAAAATAAGGGATAAATCACAGAGACAATTCACCACACCAGCAGCCTTGACATTGCCAACAGAGCTTCTGAAAGACAGACAGACAGAGAGAGAGAGAGAGAGAGAGAGAGAGAGAGAGAGAGAGAGGGGGGGAGGGAGAGAGAGAGAGCTTTATAGAGAGAGGAGAGTGAGGACTGTGAATGGCAATTTCCCAAGTGCAGCAGCTCTTGTGCTTCTGTTCATCCATGATGCTAGTATAGTCCATGGCTTCCAACATTAGTATTCATTAATGAATTCACCATCACCAATACTCAGTGGTTATAGTGTGTGTGTGTGTGTGTGTGTGTGTGTGTGTGTGTGTGTGTGTGTGTGTGCGCGCGAGCGTGCGTGCGTGCGTGCGTATGCAAACTGTTAACTGAAGCAGTCTTTATTAAGACAGGAACAACTCTTGTAGCAGCACGCCATCCTGCCCAACATGCACCTGTAGTCCTGTACAGACAGGCATGCAATCAAGTTTGACAAGTGTGTGACACAATAGATCTCAACTCAGCAAACAAGTGTTAGGGACTCACCACTGTCTCAATGATTTCTTTAGAACCGCTAATCACCAGTAAGCAACCAGGCAACACACCAGGTTCACCAGGCTTCCTTAGCTTAGTGGGTAGAGAGGCCATCTGGTAATCAGAAGGTCACAGTTACCCCGACTCGCCCAGTATACGTGTCCCTAGGCAAGACATTTAACCCCTAACAGGCCCCACACCACCCGGTGACCATCATGACCATCTGAGCAGCCATCAAGTTTCCACAAGTTTTATATTTTATACTCTAGTCTACAATAAACTCAAAATGGCTGATATGTCCTGATGGGTTTCAGTCACACATTTTATACATATACAGTAGATGAAACTCAGAAACTGTATTGTGGGGCATCAATTTGGGAGTGACATTTTGTAGGGGTGGCGCGATTGAGCCATTTTGCCACGCTCAATCACATTTCGTGTGTGCAAAGTAGCACTGATTTTTGAGTCTGGTCAAAACTAAGATTTATTTGTGCATAGAATAATAATTACTTGCATTTCAATAAGGCTTTGCACTGGTGCAGTGCTCGTGTCCTACTAATAAGAATGAGCAGGTTGTAATTGTAATGCATGCAGGGTACCAGAGAGCCTATGATTTAGATACCGTAATGCTAGTGGTTCTCAAACATTTTCATGTCAAGTAGGCCTACCCTCAAATTAATCAAGAGTTTGGCCGCAGATCCCCATCACAAATATTTTGTGTCTGGGACCATACAAGATTTCTGTTTTTAAAATGTTTAAAAAAAAAAAAAAAAATCACATTTCACGCTGTGAGCTATTTTCAAATAGATACATGTACTGTAGGTTAAAACTGATTTTGATGCTATATTATCTCATTACCGGTACATATGCAATACATAAGTGTACCCCCCCCCCCTCCCCCCCAACACACACACACACACACACACACACACACACACACACACACACACACACACACACACACACACACACACACACACACACACACACACACATTATTTAAGTATTTTAGTAAAAAGGCTAACTCAGCGAATCTTGGTTTTGAGTTACACTACTTGTTTCCTCTGGCCGAGTGGCCGGCTAGGCCAGGCTGTCAGAAGGCAGGTGAGAGCAGGGCAACATGGGAAACTGGAGGTGTCAGCAGAACTCACCCCATGGCTCTCTCATATGCCCTTCATTATGGTTTCACCATCATCACCACCAATCTCCCTCCGTGTGCTAACACATGCACGTACACATACACGTGTGCAGTTAATGCACGCGTTTGCAGTTAATGCACGCGAATGCACGCGTTTGAGACACAGACTCACACAGCACTTAACCACCATGACATATAAAATGTTCCTGAACACACTTCATGTAATCAGTGTAAATGGGACGTAAGTGGGCGTGGTAAGGCAAGAGCTCTAGGCAAGGTAACCTTGAGATTACTATGCTGCATCAATACCTTAAGCTTCATTTATACTTCGTCGTACGACGATGTCCCGGGCTGAAAATAGCCAATCTACAAGCCTGACGTTACACATTTTAAGCTTGTAAATGGGGTAGAAATCTACTTTTCTACAATCACCATAACAACTGCAAATAACAATACGCTGTTTCTTGACTGTGAAAACAGCACCTTTACGAAAGTGCACATAAATTCCTGGGTATTCATTTAACTCGAGTATACAAATCGACCTAATTATACACAAATTAAATTAACACTCAGGATTTGGCAGTGCGTATTTGTGTAATCCTGATGTAGAAGCCTTCAAGGACCCTGCTCCTGGAGGTGTAATTAATCCTGTTTTATTAGTCAGTGATGGAAGCCTGATTAAAACGGCTCTCAAATGATTAAGACCTCTAGAATAATTACCAGTCCTATAAGAGGACAGGCCACTTCAGCACCTCAGGACGCCAATTACAATATACTACTCCTGTACCTGTGAAATGTCACTGCTATTACAAACTGATTGTAGCCCAGCGATGTTGCGAAACGGGGATAGACCCCCATGCTCTGGCTGATACTGACAATAAGCCTCTCCGACTTGATTACTACTTATTTACTTGAAACGGATCATCCCTAATGGGAGGGCGGGCTGGCCGGCCGGAGTCAGCCATAAACAAACTGTGGCCACGTCACTATGACAACATAAACAAACCAGGGCCCCATCAGCGGGAATGGAGTGCCCATCGAGTACCTCAGATATCCAGTTGTCCAGAACCGCTGATCCGACCAATATGCCCATATCTCCATATATGGGCACAAAAAGGACACAGAACTGTTGGTCGGATCGGCAGTGCAGCGTAGGTGTGAGGGCGACGCTACAGTAGCTCGTCGTCGCACGGCATCTGGCAGACTCTGGCCGACCTTGTGCGAGCATGCAAGCCTCCTGCCGGGAGCTGCGACCCCTACCGACTCACCAATGACCTCAGATCAGACGAGAGGACTGCATAGCTGCCCGTTACTTTCGGCAGTTTCGGTTGGATGTCCAAACCGGTTACTTAAAAATAACCTGTGTTTCAACGGATCCATTGTGGAAATTCCTTAGTTACAAGCTGTTAATTGATCTGGCTCTCATAGGAGGGCTGTGAACAAATTAGCCCTATAATGGCTCTTGTTGTTTCATACAGTTAATACAGTATTTCACATACAGAGCCATAGAACACCCTACTTTTCTGTTCGGGTTCAAAATTGGCGGCCTAAATGTGATAAATGCTCCGTTTGTACTCACCAATGAAATAATTCCAAAGACGTGGAGTGAAATATGGTCCTCTAGTTTTATATCCATGTGAAAGTTCTGGCACAAAATGTGTATTTAGTCAATTATCTCCACTTTTTCACGAGATGCATACGGACGTCTTTCTCTCCGGGCAAAGGGGCCCGGAATGATCGATGGACTGATTTTACTGTTTACCGCAGACGTCATCACCAATTGACCAGGGAAACACAAAAGTTTGGGTCACACAATTAGCAGGTGCCTTGCGATAGGTAAACAGGACGTATTCGTAAAATCAGTCCATCGATCATTCCGGGCCCCTTTGCCCGGAGAGAAAGACGTCCGTGTGCATCTCGTGAAAAAGTGGAGATAATTGTGCCAGAACTTTCACATGGATATGAAACTAGAGGACCATATTTCACTCCACGTCTTTGGAATTATTTAATGGGTGAGTACAAACGGAGCATTTATCACATTTAGGCCGCCAATTTTGAACCCAAACTGAAATTAACCTGGGTGTTCTATGGCTCAGTATGTGAAATACTTTGCAATGTATGTAACAACAGAGCCATTCTAGGGCTATGAACAAATGAACACTTCAGAAACCTGCCTACCAGTGACATCATTGGTACGCTGTTACGGTTCAGGACAGGCAGGTGTTGGACCCAAGCGCAGACAAAGGCAGAGGACAGGCAGGTCGAATACAAGAGGGTTTATTAACCAAAACAGGATATCAAGAACATAGACTGGAACACGAGGAAACAAGGAAAATACTAGGAGCAAGGGAAAACACTAGGAACATGGACTATCACAAGGAGCAAAAACCACTGACTTACTTTTATGAACGAACAAAGAACTGAAAGCACAAGGGCATAGTATAGACAAGCACTAACTAGACACAGGTGAACAACTGACAAATCAACACAGGGATTGGCTGGGGAACTAAGAGGACACAGGTGGAAAACAAAGACTAATCACAATGTTAGACAAGGCAGGTACAGAACTACAGGGGCATACAGGAAGGCACAAAACAATACTACAAAATAAAGGTACTGTACACAATGTAAGATCAACTCTAAACAGCAACTAAGAAACAGGAAACACAATACTACAAAAGCACAGTAAAGCAAAGTAGAACACTAACTAAAAACCAAGGAACACAAGCAAAATACAGAACATGTCACAGAATGTGACATACGCAGGTTTTGTCATTTCAAACATTCACATTTTTTGTCAGGTAAAACCTGACTAATGAAAGCTCATGAAATGTAGACGACCTATTGACGACCTAGTCATACTGACGGCCTAGCCTGATTGGCTGCCTCGTCTGCCTCCTCTGGCCAATGGGACAGCAAGCAACAGCAGGCCAACGGCATCCATGCACACACACACAGCGCACGCACTCGAGTCGACACTCGCAGTGAAATGAATCCGCAGCATGACAGGCAACGCTGAAGTGGCACAACAAGCGCTCGGCTAAATAATATGGATATAGGTCCAGTGCTGGTTGATGTGTTTGTAAAGCGTTATACTATAGCATCCAAACTTTGCAGGAAGAGAAAGCCTGCAGTTTCTATTAGTTTGAATTACCCATCAATGACGTCACTGGTACGCGAGTTTCTGAACTGTCCACACACAGCCCTCCTCTGAGACACAGACCGAGTAGACAAAAAGGTACTAGCCGGTCACTGCCATCCACAATGGGAACTCCCTGACAAAAAGCTTGTACTTTGGGAACCAACACACGGAATCAATCAAAAGGACATCCCACAAGTAGGCTACCTACGTGGATGTGCTAGAGAAAAATGCTGGTGAGGAAAGCACAAAAGTAGCTGATCATATAGAGAATCGAGATTACTGGAGACACCAATGTAGGGCTAGTCTGCATGAGGACGACACATGATACCCTGAAATTGCTCCCTGTGCACTCACATGGAGCAGAACACCGCTCCTAATAGGATGGGTGAAATGCAGAGATCAGGGATCATGAGAAATAGCCTGTTTTTGATTTTAGGTAGAATTTGCCAGCTGAGTAGTAGATACTGGAATATATCAAGGCACAAAGGAACAACAACACAGTGCAGAAAACAGCAACTCCCATGGTTCACAGAATGGCTTCATATCAACCAGGTTGGGGGCCAGCAGCAACTGTCATGTTCTCAGCCAACTGTCACCCCACACCTTTCCGTTCAATAATGTTAATCTACTTATTATCTCAAAGTGTTGATCAAATGGCATTTTGTTGTCTTTTTGAATAAATAAGCCTGTGAGTAGGTGATAAACACATTATCATCGGGCATTAGTCACTGCCTGAGGTTACACAGCTGCATCAGCCCTCGCCTACAGCTTGGGCTGACATGCTGCCCTCGGTTGCCCGGGTGATAATCTATATGTATCTCACCAGTCGTACCTTATATTTATATCTGACAGAGTCAAAGAGGAAAGTCCCACAGCTGATGAGATACCTGGCACGATCATAGGACTCTCATTGGCAGGTAACAGAGAGCTACAAAGATCAAAGTCTAAGGGACAATCACCTGGAGACGTGTTGCTAGAGGCACAGACGCTTCAGAAAGGTCTTGGCATGAAGGGCTGTGTTGACAGAAAGGTTTTTTTAAAGAAAGTCCTATCACTGTATTTTGTGCTCTTGGTTAACAAAGCATTGTGATGAGCATTGCGAGTCATGAGTGACTCCGTGCCTTGCTCTAAAAACTTGAGAATATTTAAACTTTTATGTGCGCTAGAAAAACGTGACATACCATACAAAAACAACGGTGATGCATTTCTACCAATATGTTCGGTGTGATTGCCCTCTCAGGAAGTCAAATGTCAACACAGTTCAGCTGTAGCTTTCAGGGTGTTTGTTCTGTTCTGTGACCGACGAGACACAATTGTGAATTATTTTCCATAATAATGTACTAGTTGGGGGTGTGTTGGGATTAATGCCTTAATAAATGAGAACTAAAGGTCTGAATCATTTGACCACTCTACTGTATGTGATTATTATTGAGCCACACTGAACTCAATGTTCTATCTGGTTGGATATACCACGCACGCACGCACGCACGCACGCACGCACGCACGCACGCACGCACGCACGCACGCACGCACGCACGCACACACACACACACACGAAATCACACATGAAATCGAAAAGATATTCTCATTCTATATGAGAGTGATTTAGCTACTGACTCCATGTGCTGTGCATTAAACCCTGGATGGAGATAATCGTATTTCTTCTGAGTCTATCCCTTTCTCAGACCATTATTCAATCTTTAGCTCTCATCTTCCATCTCTCTCCACCAGGAAAATCACATTATGTACAGTATAACTGACAATGACTGCGTGACAGGATCACCCCATGCTGGTATAGCACTAACTATCAAAGTCCAGTAAGAAACACAATGGAACCTGTGTAACCAACCCTGATATTCTTTTATTTTCAGTCCAATGTTCAAACTTGTGTTCTGGTCTGTCTCTATGGTGTCCATAATATGTGACAGCAGGGTGGGGAAAGAGACAGCCAGCAGGGACAGACAGGAGGAGAACCGAACACCATCACACAGCTTGGAGCTCAGCAGGGGGCCGAAGGACTGGCATCCACCGCCTGTCATTGAAGAACCACACAAGCGCACACACGCATACGCACGCATGCACGCACGCACGCATGCGCGCACACGCACACACACACACACACACACACACACACACACACACACACACACACACACACACACACACACACACACACACACACACACACACACACACACACACACACACACACACACACACACACACACGAATATGTGTGCACAAACATGCACATAATGGTTTGGAGGCACGGTGGCGCAGTCGATAGCCTCACAGCTAAAAGGTCCTGGGTTCGATTCCCGCTGCAGGGCGTGTTCTCTCTGCGTCATCAGTACCCTAGGAGGGGTTGACAAATGGGCCTTTCTGTGTAGAGTTTGTATGTTCTCTCCGTGCCCCCTAGGTAGGTACCCTAAAAAAACATGCAGTAATCCTGGTCTCTAAACTGCCTCTCCCTGGCCAGCCGGGGCGCATGATGGAGGGGAAAGAAACTGGTTGGAATAATGTGTTCATTCCATGCGCTACGTCCAACCAGGGAACACCCCCCGTCAGGTGAAAAGAAGCGGCTTGGACTCCTCATGCATGAAGGAAACCTGAGTCAGTCCGTTGCTCTCCCCAGGTTGGCAGAGGGAGTGTAGTGCCCAGGATGACTAGACAATTTATTGACTGGGTGGAAAAAAATGGGTTACAAAAATTGTGGGATAAAAAATTTGAGAGTGAGAAAAAAATAATGTTTGTACACAGAAATACACAAAGCGAAAGCTTTTCACTTTTAATAAAACATCCATATGTCCTGACAAGCAACAGTGGAGCAAAAGACTTAGGCCTCACTCACACCTAAGACACACTTGTGTCCTGTGTCTTCTGTGTGTCATGGCCTCCTCAATGCATTTCCAATGGGAGTCACATGGTTCACAATATGGTACAGTACGGTTATATAAATGCAAATGAACAAATCATCTTTTAGCGGTTTACAACATAAAATATTTGCGCCGTAGAAGAAGGCAGATGGAGCTTCAATTAACCATCAGGTTTCTCTGGCTGCATGATAATGTGATGTGATCGAGGTTGTTCTAGCTGTTCTCATAGAGTAAAGTGCCACTTCATATTTCAGTTCGGGTCCATTTGAACCACGCAGACCCAGGCAAAGCAAAGGCCTTCCACGGTTACTGAATTCCTCTGTGATACGCAGCAGCGTGACATCTAACCTACAGGTTGTAAATACTGTACACATAGCCTGTGCATGCTCCTTGGTGAGTGGAGTACTGTAGCAACACTGCACTTGGGATGCCGGCTGTGGAGATACTGGCGCTACAGCACGCCACGGTGAGTTATGGTCCACATGTAAAGAGTATGATCAACAGGGCCCCACCCGACATTCCTTGCATGACCAGGTTACGATGATCCTCTCAATCACCCCCACCCCCCACCTTCTGACGACCACCACCCACCCCATCTGTCTTCACCGATGTAGACAGCCCCTCCCACTGGCACACTCCAATCAATGCAAAGTCACAGGACAGGAGGCTTGCTGAAGGTTAATGTGTGCATGGTGATACACATTTGAACAAATGCAGAGAGGCAAAGAAAGATCGACAGGGTGACGGGGCTGGCCAGCCGGGGCACCTGATGGAGGTGAAAGGAACGTGTTCCTTCCACGCGCTACGTCCGGCCGGGGAAACTCTCCCCTGTCAGGTGAAAAGAAGCCGCTTGGACTCCTCGTGCATAGAAGGAAGCATGAGGTCAGTCGGTTACTCTCCCCAGGTTGGCAGAGGAAGTGTAGCGCCCAGGATTACATTAGAAAATTGACACTGGGAGAAAAAATTTATATAAGTGTAAGTATAGGCCTAAAAAATAATAATTAGCTCACATATCCTCTGAAAGATAATAAATGCTGAATTGTAGATGGGTGTTTAAGTTGTGGTACCATTGTTCTGTGGTTATTATTATGACAATTCTATGAATTCCCAGCATCTTTTCAGAAAAGAATTTGAAGAAAAACCTAATTGTTAAGTGTTTCTGTATTTAGTTGCAGTGACTGTGTAGTTGTGGTAATGGAACACAGCTGTGGTTATGTGCTTGTTGACAACTGCTACTATTAAGACTAATTATTGTGGTACAATTTTGATCATGTGTGGAATTTGCAGTGCTCGTAATTTTCTACATAATGCAAGAATTTATTTGTGGTGAACTTGTTATTAGGAACATATGTTGCATCCAAATTGAACCAAAGTTATAGTCAAGGACAGACAGATTGCAGAGGAGGAGTGAATAGCAGATTGCTGACTTCACCAGAAGCCTCTAGGTCTAATGGCTTGTTGTTAAAGCCATACAATGCAGGTTATCCTAGCTCGCTACAGACAGACAGACAGACAGACAGACAGACAGACAGACAGACAGACAGACAGACAGACAGACAGACAGACAGACAGACAGACAGACAGACAGACAGACAGACAGACGGAAATTGAGAAACAGACAGATGCAGGATAGTCATTAAGAGAGGAAGGCTGGAAGACGGAGATATACATACAGAAATACACTTTTCTTTTTGTTTTCTTTTTTAACTTTACTTCACAAGAATTATTAAAGAATGCATCCTGGCAGAAAGAATTCCCTGCTCTGCCTAGCGTGTAAGTTGGTGCATGAATAATCCACACTTTTCCGCACTGTTATTGGCTGGAAGCCAATAACATATAGCCAGGGCCCATGCTCAAAAGGTATTAATGCCCAAATGATTGAAATCAATGAACAGTGATTTATTCTGCAGATAAACACCACCACAGTGACCAGAGAATAAGTGCTAATTAGTGGTTAAACTGTAGGCTATACAGTACTGTGTTTTGATTTTAAATTATACAGGACAAAGTTACATAGCATGTTTTAAAAGTATAGCTGCAACTGCTGTACTAGTGCAATAAGCTCTCTCTTAGATATAGTCTGCTCTGTTCCAGTCCTATATTGACTGTAGTCTCACCTTGCAATGAGATTCCAGCCTGCTGCAGGCAGCACTATCTTGCTGATCACATCACACAATGTGATTTACTGCTGCATGGCCATCTGGACCATAACCACTCTTGAACACTCAGCATTAAGCTCTGACTACATCCCTTTCTCTCTCTCTCTCTCTCTCTCTCTCTCTCTCTCTCTCTCTCTCTCTCTCTCTCTCTCTCTCTCTCTCTCTCTCTCTCTCTCTCTCTCTCTCTCTCTCTCTCTCTCTCTCTCTCTCTCTCTCTCTCTCTCTCTCTCTCTCTCTCTCTCTCCTCCCTCCCTCCCTCTCTCTCTCTCTCCCTCCCTCCCTCCCTCCTCTCTCTCTCTCTCTCTCTCTCTCTCTCTCTCTCACTACATCTCTCTCTCTCTCTCTCTCTCTCTCTCTCTCTCTCTCTCTCTCTCTCTCTCTCTCTCTCTCTCTCTCTGTCCATCAGTCCAACCATCCTTCGGTCCATCACTCCTTTTCTCAAGGTCTGTTTCTCACTGTAACCTTCTCCTCTCTCACACGAATGTAATTTATAATGCACAGACACACACCAATAAATCCAATTCCAAGGAAGGAGCAAATTACAAAGAAAAGAAAAAAAGAGCTGCTCTGAAGCACTGAAGATTGAAATGAAGTGCACACAAAAGTAAAAGATGTTGTCAGTCAATATTAAGTCACTGTAATTGGGACGTACCCGACTCCAAATGGTTTGTATGAAAGTTCCAATATTTAGAATTATATTACTTTTTTAGAGGAGCACACAGAACTCCAGTACTGCTCCCAGAAACATTGGCATTGGCATGCCCCCAAGTACATAGGTGATAATCACATAAGCCGCTGTGTAAATGTGCCTCCTTTATGCTTATGGCACTGCCATAACGGTAGATCTGCATCTTTTAGTACCCTGTGCCTCTGGCTGAACGAGCCTCTGAAGGCTCCTCTCGTGTAGTTTGTGTTCACTGGGATGTGTGATGAGAACCAGGTTAAACATCTGGCGCCATATAAAAGGTGTCAGAGCATTAAGAGCAGACCCGCACACGCTTCTAAAGAGGTGCCAAATATAGGGCAGCTGCAAGCAGTGCACTGCTGGGATATGCTGTAATATGTCTGTCCACCAGCAGAGGTAGTATTGGGTCAGTGATTAATATTCAGGAACTTGCTCCTGCCGAAGGTTAAGGTATCTTCTGCCACTCTGGGGTGGGATAGAACAGCATACATAATAATGACAGCTGAGGCCTGACACCTGACAGTTGAGTCCTTCACATCTGACCAGTGAATGAGATGTGACACTGTAAAAGACCAGTCAGTCACTGACCATGTGTCACGAACATTTTGAGATTAATAATTTAGAACTCGAACACATATTCACGCGCGTACGCGCACACGCACACGCTCACACGCTCACACACACACACACACACACACACACACACACACACACACACACACACACACACACACACACACACACACACACACACACACACACACACACACACACACACACACACACACACGTATGTTGCAAAATAAATAAATAAATGTACACATGTCTCGGGATGTAATACAGTATTGGCCCATGTACAGTACATGCACACCAATCATGTTCACATGCATATATTGATTGGGACTTGCTGACTTCACAGGCTGCTCGCTGCTGTAGCTCAGGAGAGACCTGTCCATAATTAATTTCAACTAGCGCTAGTGTTATGTGATTCTGGTCTGTAGAGACTGAGTGGAGGAAGAAGATGAAGACAGACTACAACAGAAGGGGAGAGATGCCAGAGCCACTGAATAATTGGTATCAAATGCCCCCCAGCCCAAAGTTTACAGCTCATTGCTGCTATAAAAACTCCAGAAACCTAAAAAAAAAAAAAAGAAAAGAAAAGAAAAGTGCAAAACAAGTTGTCTCCATGCATGCACGATTGCACATACACATTTGTATGGGTGTATATGTATATATATGTTTTAAACATATTCATGCATGTGGTGGTTTGTTTGTGTGTTTGTGTGTGTGTGTGTGTGTGTGTGTGTGTGTGTGTGTGTGTGGGTATATCATTTATATGTTATTTATATATAGTACAGTACATTAGGGAAACCCCCCAAGGCGTGGGCCTGGGGGGGTTGCCGCGCAAAACGGGAAGAGACGAGGCAGGGGCCCGGGTGAGACGAGGCAGGGGCCTGGGTGAGACGAGGCAGGGGCCTGGGTGAGACGAGGCAGGGGCCCGGGTGAGACGAGGCAGGGGCCTGGGTGAGACGAGGCAGGGGCCTGGGTGAGACGAGGCAGGGGCCTGGGTGAGCGAGTGGACCAGTCATGGCCTCCCGTGCCAGAAACATGGATGCCCCCGTTCTGTTTTTCTCACTTGTACTGTAACATACCAGAAGTTCACAGCCCTATAAGCACTATAAGTTGCACTGCCAATCCAAACGATATATGTCTGAGTCATAGTGTACCCATCTGTCCCTTTTATGCCCATATATGGAGATCTCTGTATCTGTCAGTGTCAGTTCATGCTTGCCTATAGGCAACCACACTAATAAACAACAACAACAACTACATTCCCACCTGCAAGTAGCTCGCTATAAGTACAGTATGATGCGCCGCGACATCAGTGCCCATACGTGGGGTTGGCGAAAGGGCCTTTCTGTGTGGAGTTGGCATGTTCTCCCCGTGTCCCCTAGGGTAGGTACCCTCACAAAAAACATGCAGTAATCCTGGTCTCTAAACTATCTCCCCCTGGCCAGCCGGGGCACCTGATGGAGGGGAAAGGAACTGGTCGGAATAACGCGTTCCTTCCACACGCTACGTCCGGCCGGGGAAACTTGTAGCAGCTTGTACTCCTCATGCATAGAAGGAAGCATGAGGTCAGTCCGCTGCAAACTTGCAAAATCGAGGGATAATTCTGTTTTTCTTTTCTTTTTAGGTACAGTATGATAATGATGTATTTACCCACATGACGTCACAGGGACCCTGATTTGACGTAGGAAGTATGAGGTCAGACCGTTGCTCTCCCCGGGTTGGCAGAGGGATAGAGCCCAGGATTATAGTAGATAATTGACACTGCATGGGTGAAAAAATGGGTTACAAAATCATGGGATAAAAATATAAAGAAGAAAATGAGAGCATGATGCTGAGAACCACTACAAAATGTGGCCAGTAGATGGCACAATCTAACAGGGAACCAATATGTCCTGAGAGGCACAGAGTGTGAGACATATCTGACTGCAGCAGAGTTGCTCATGAGAGAAGAATTCATTAGTTGGAACGCTCACAGTCCCTCCTTTGTTCGGTTCATGTGGAAACCCGTTTGTTTCTTCCCTGGTTGTGTTATACAGCATGGAATGGATTGCCTAGTGTGAGTGGTGAAAGTGACACTTCCGGTGGAGTTCTGTCCAGTATTTTCCTATAAAGTATTATAGTATACTCGTTTGTCTTGTTGATGTATTTTATTTTATTTATACGATATTGCCAATTCAAATGTTAATAGCAACCCAATTATCACACCTTAATTCGTCCTAGTGCCTTTCAGGAACCTGGGATAGTTTTACCTTCAAGTAAGGTAGATTGTCAGAGGTAGCAATCCATAGAATGCCAAAGGAGGGCAGTAGAGACTCACATTGTGAGACACTAAGCAATTCCATTGTGAGACTGTATGTAATTTTGTTCCCCTCTGAGCTCTGTCCTCCAGTGCTGTAGCCTCCTTGAAAGCATCCTCCATGTGCTGTTTCATTGGGACTAATTACCGTGTCCTTCATCTAAAGCAAAATGTTAATGATTGATCCGGTTTGTTTAGACATTGATTTCAAAATGGCTGCTTGGTGTAAGCACTCACTAATTAGTCAGGTGAACCCATACGCATGCATAATGCAGAATATACTGTAGGTACTAAAAACTGTCTGTAAAACCCAACTTTTATTCCCTAATGCACCCCTCACATTTCTCAACTTCCTCACTCTCTCGCCTTCTCTCACAAACTCACTGCACCTTATCTCTCCTCGTTTCATAAACAAATAAGCCTTTAATCCCTCTAATTCTAGCACAGAATCACTTCTTAATTGCATAAAATAAGGACACATTTAGTTCAGATACAGCTGTCAGATTAGGTAGAAAAGCAAGTAAGCCTGTGACTTATTTTGTGGTTAAGGAAAGAAAGAGCATGGAGTAGGCTGGAATGTCCTCATAATTCCTGTGCAGCCAAGAGTTAGCCAACACATGAGGAGAATAATCATATGGAGATGATGGTGGAGCCTCTGTGATTAATGGGCCCATTTTCCTCACACAGCTTGGATAGTAAGCGTACTTGGCCCCATTAGGAAAATGCCTAAAGCCACCTTCTCCTGCTCTGTACCATTCATCAGACCAAAATATGTAAGCAATGTGAGATACAGTATAAGCACGGCGATGGAGACCAGAAAATAGTTGCATCAGGTCATGTGAACCACTCGTTCCATAGGTGAACATTAAGTGCACACAGTGAATTACAAAGACAACACACCATTTAATTCTCAGCTGTAACCTGAAAATCCTTTAATCATGACAATGCCTATGTGATGTAGCATCTGTGTCAGGGGCCTTCGTGGGTAAAGTACCTAAACACCAGAGGGGAAGGTGAGAGATAGCCAAATTCCTTTTCCTCATAATTGGGTCTGCCTGCTGTGCAGGGTGGGAGACAGTAAGTGCACTCATCTTGTCCCTTCCTTATACGAGGGACCGCAGGGGAGCGGAGAGCCGCCTAGACAGCCATGGAGACATGCCAGGTCCCCCTTTTAGAGTAGTATGCAAATCCACTGTTAAATTTCATTTTTCTAATCCCTTTAATCAGAAACGGGGGAATAAAGCCAGCTGGTAGAAACCCATGTTAAGATGTAATTAAGCATCTGATTGAATTTCAGTGCATACCAATATGTGAGTGTGTGTGCCAAGACGAAAGTGGGAGGAGGAGGGGGGCCTAGGAGATATGAGGCAGAGGGATGGTTACTTGCACACCAGACTGAGGGCTGGGGTTGGTGGGGAGACACATTGCCTGTCGGCGGGGGACCTGCAGCTCGGGGCGGGCTTGGTATTTTCCAGCACGCTCCACTGCATGAGCGCACAGCCATCAGAGGCACATTTTTATACATTACTAGGAGAGCCCCCCATGTCAATCATCTTCTGCTGACTTTGGAATGGTTTTCTCAAATCGCGGCCTCAGTCTCAACACGCACAGCACATTGGAATACATACACAAACATAATCACTACAGGACCCGTCTATCACCAGGTATCTGACAAAGGCGGCGCAGAGGTCGCTATGGTAGACTAGTTACCTGTTAAGTGAATTCTGACACTGCTTTTCTCTTTTCCTGCTCATTCAGTGTGGTTTGGAAACAGTGCCATGTTTGGGGCGATTCTGACAGACACTATGCAGTATGCACACACCTACAAAACACCTGGGAACGAACCATGAATGTCTGCTCAACACATACATGCCTGTGTGCCCTCATACAGTGTGACACGGGCAGGCAGGCAGGCGAACACACGCACACAGCACGCACACATGAGCACACACACACACACACACACACACACACACACACACACACACACACACACACACACACACACACACACACACACACACACACACACACACACACACACACACACACACACACACACACACACAGGCTTCTGTAATGAAATTCATTCAGTCCAAATTTATTCGCTCACACAGACAATACACAGCCTCGTCTGGGGAGAGAGAGGAGCTGTCACACTAGTTTAGGTGGGCTGGAGCAAGAGGCAGGGATATTGAGAAGATCCATTACCAAGGCCTTTCATCAACCAGCCACGCTGTAGCGCAAGCTAAACCTGTGGCACACTGCAGTAGAGGGGGGTTGGGGCCAAGCAGGAAAAAGCAATGCACACACAGACATGTGAATCAGATGGGTCCTCCTGTCTTCTCCCGAGTGTTGCCTGCACCTACCCACCCTCGTCACCCTTCCCCTTTGCTGTGCCATCTCTGGGCAAGCTGCTTGGCTTCTCCCAGGACAGAGTTATGAGAAGAGACCACCACGTTGCATCACTACTAACACCCTGCCTAGAAATAACCTGTGATGTTGCTACTAGGAGGCCGTGGCTTAGCACACACACACGGTGTCGTGTATACAGTGTGATTAACATCTCAGCCTGACAGGAAGAGTTACTTCCACACCATTCATTTTTCTGTTACGTTTTATTTATTTCTCAATTCTTTCAGCCCAGACAGATTTAATGCTAATATCCATAGGCCTTAAATTCCAGGTGTGAGCAACCACAAGGAGCTCTTTGCCCACAAACAACAAAGAGAGGCAGGTCCTATACCACAGTACAATCCAGAGCGCTAACTCAACTACAAATGGACCCTGTGCCCCTTTTGTTTACAATGCTTGTGTTTTTCAGGGAGACAAAGGGACAGTGGTAAGCAGTGGTTTAGCGGGAGGTGATGTACGATCAGATGTGAAAGCCATATTGATTTTCCTCAATTGTGTTTGCTCCGTTTGCCACTATTAAATATGGATCCTGTGCAACTGCCATCTTGACTTTGTCTTCAAATTGACACTCTCAATAAAGAGCGATAGCTTTTTCAATAAAGCCCTGTGTCAAGAGAAAGGAATCAGCCCTATATGAGACGCTCTGGCGCTTCATTTGCTGTAGGTGCAGTGCATCAGCACCACGGACAGAGGCACTTAGGGTGAACCATGACAATATGGGACAATTTAAATTCTCAGCCTTGCGCTCGATTTTCACCATTTTTTTTAAACGTAGCTTCTCTAGCAGCAGCAAGGAATGAACAATATAACAAACACCATTCAAACAGCCATTCAGCTGTGGCCAGCTTAATTTTTGCCTAGAAGTTACACATGTGACTTAGTATATCCATGGCTTTGTAATGTGACAGTGCTGGAAAGCAAAGTAGCTTATACTAGCTGCCTGGTCACAGCTAAAATGCAAAATTACCAAGGTATTACAGAGATTTAATTCAATGTGACCATGTCTGTATATTCAAAAACCCACATGCACATACAAACACAGATGTAGTGTACAATGACAAAAAAAGGCAATGGAAAGTAATGAACATTGTAAGTGGTTCTCCTCACAGACATGGACCATAAATAAACAGGCAGCGCTCAGTAAGTGGAGGAGATTAATCTTTGTTAAGTTGTGTTATGGCACTACCCCATTCCCCTGGTGGTGGTGACACTTCAGCTGTGCTCCGTTCTCTTCCACCCACACCTCAGCCAGGTCTCAGGCAAAAACAAAATGGATAAAACCTTTCAGTAGCTCAGAGAGGAGAACAGCTGGATTACAAGAGAGAACTGGTTAAAAGCTCACCCCTATAGTCCTTTTAAATCAAAATGATTGCCGCAGATGTGGGTGAAACATAGCCGGCAGTAATAGTTTTCATTACTTTTTCATTCTAAAGAAATGTAATAAGACATCACCACCAGACAAACGGATCTCAAAGTTGCCAAGCAGATGCTTGGCAACAGAATGAGCTACTTAATACTTTCTGTGGGCAATGTGGCCATGTGATTGTAATCACCACTCAAGAATAGGTCCCCATAGTTATTCTAAAGACAAAGTGGGCTGTTTGGCACTCCTTAAACTCCTGTCTGCAAAAGAATAAAGTGAACTTGATGTGCATCCAACACATTGTCGATTTTTCTGCACTTTTGCTTCTATTCCAACATTAGGGATCTGTTATTATACCATTAGATGCACTCAGTGTTATTAACACCGTTATTTCCTATTTCGGTCAACAACATAAAAGAATCTCTGCATTGTTAGTAGTAGTACATCATTATGCTGAATCAGCTGCCAGAGCGATGAACGGATTAGACTTTTCACTTCCTGAAAATGTAATCACACCTACCTCACGATTTATGTTAATATCCTATATGCTCTATGCAGGCTGCGTTAATGATATTCACGTGCGCGTGTGTGTGTGTGTGTGTGTGTGTGTGTGTGTGTGTGTGTGTGTGTGTGTGTGTGTGTGTGTGTGTTACAACAATAACAATAATACTAATACTAAGGCCTGACTCACACCTTCACAACAGATTGATGTATAGCTGATGCATGAGACTTGTTTACTGATGCAAGCTCGCAATTAATTTCCAATGGGAGTCACATGGTTTGACACAACATTTTTGTTGTATGAGGGGGAGGGGGGCAGTCGAAACACAGCCGAAAGCCATACAACACAAATGTTGTGTCAAACCATGTGACTTCCATTGGAAATGCATTGGGGCAAGATGTAAACAAACCCTTTGTTTACATCTAGCATCCTACAATGTTGTATGCTAGATCGAAAGGTGTGAGTGAGGCCTAATTCTACTACTAACAATAACAATAACAATAATAATAATAGTTTGTACAGCGCTTGGTTACAATGTCTAAACTGCTGTATTATCAATACAAAGCTGGCCTCATTATTCTATATCCCCTGACATTTCAGCACCAGGGAGAGCTCCGGTATTAATCTTCTGGTGCTTTTTCCCAAATCCCCAGCACATTCCCAGTTCTAATGACAGTTTTATCATACGTTATTATTACTGCCCCAACCCGGAGTCCAAATTATGTAAATGCTGCGTGTTTGGTGTGGAGAACATCTTTATGTTATGCTCAGTGCTC
Organism: Electrona antarctica; assembly: GCF_951216825.1. NCBI lineage: Eukaryota > Metazoa > Chordata > Actinopteri > Myctophiformes > Myctophidae > Electrona > Electrona antarctica. Next base: position 18,761,494 of record NC_136792.1, on the reverse strand, counting down.
GCTCAAGCAGGAATCTAATTCTACTCGCCGACAGTCTAAATGAATCGGCTTGTTATGGTTTGAATAATGGCCTAAGTAGTGGGAGACGGGGTCGGTTAACTGAAGGTTGAGAAGTAAAGACCCGTTCAGTTAAGCGCTGCCTTATCACATTGTACCGCCATCTCATTCATTACCTTCCTTATTCACAATAAGCAATATCATTACAGGATGATTTGCCTCAAAATGAATGTGAGACTGAAGCAGCCCTTCGATACAGGCAAAACTGCTGGTATATTTTGCAATTTGGTTTTGCAATATTAACCAGTTATGAAGCTCTTGCCTCTCCAAATAACAATAATATAAAAAAACACTGTCTTGCCTTTTGAAGCAATCACTTTCACGCATCTAAATGCAATGGAAGTTAAGTGCCACAATAGTGCATATATTTGACAGGTTGCAACCACAAAATAAATACAGGCCCTCTGTCTGTCCCTGCTTAGATCTCTTTTATTCAGAATTTTCAGGAAGTGACAGCAGATTCTGATCACCCTATTAATTTCGTAGGTGGTTAATTGCTTCACAATCAGCCGTGCTAAATTAACATAACTAAATTAAAATTCCTACACATCTATGTGAATACCTCAGGCTTTGAGAAGTAGTAAGTGAAGGCTATAGGAAGTACAAAAGGAATGGTTCAGGCCAGGTTAAACTGTTATTTAATTCAAGATTGGTTGCAGGTGTGATTGTCTCAAAGAGGAAAAATAGTGGAAAATGCTCAAAGGCTCAAGAGTAAAGTGCTGGACAAACATTTCAGTCATGCAGTCATCATGCCATCCGAGCCACAGACTGATGTGCTATAGGGCATTAGGCCAACATACTGTAGGACGTAGGTGTAGGTATAGGTGCTCAGGGACACCACTGATACTAATCAAGTTAATCACCATGGCAATTACAGGAAAATAGATAAAACACTACTTCAGGCCCCATTTACATCATCTATTATGAATCACCTCAGAATAGCAAAGTTCTTTGGTAGGCTAGGCTAGCTATTCAACTACTGAACATCTACCTAGCTGTGTTGTTGGCTCCAACAAAAAGGATTGCATGCACTACCAGACTTTCCGCCTGTAGTGCATGCTGTGTGTCAGGTGTGCGTTCAAGAAGACATATTCCATTGTTTTCTTGGTGGAAAAAACAAGCAAACTAAATTGATAGGCAGTGTTGGATCTACTGTGCCCACTGCGTCCACCTGCGCCCACTAAAAAAACAGTATTATAGTATAGTAATAGTATTATGCATCAAACACGGAAATTGTGTCATGTCACATAAAAAGTCCATGCAGGAACAACCTCCATATACACCACACTGACCACATTACAATACAAACAACCAATGCAGTGTAGAACGTTCATATTTAACATGCTTTACAGATTAAATGTATCAAAGTTTAAATAACACATGTATTTGTGTGTGTGTGTGTGTGTGCGTGCGTGCGTGCGTGCGTGCGTGCGTGCGTGCGTGCGTGCGTGCGTGCGTGCACGTGTGCTTGCGTGTGTGTGCGTGTGTGCGAGGGTGGGGGGCACCTTTGGTCGTGTGTAGGAAATAAGAAAGGGGTCCCAATAGGAAACACTGGAGGGAAAGGTACTCATTCATGCCTCTGAGTTGACCAAATAAAATAGATAGTGATCTGCTTCCATAAATGTCTTGTAACTGAAGATATGATATGTGTCTATAAGGCACAGATCTGCGGACTGTTTGGTCTAAATATTGCACATTGCATTTATAAAAGATCATGTTTACATGAGAGCTGGAGTTGAAAAGAGAGCAACGACATGCACATCCCCAGATACTGAGCGACAAACAGTATAAGGAAGCACAAAATAAAATGCTCTCACACTGAGGGCTCCAATGCGACAGAAGCTTTTTTTGCACCAGAATTAAAACCTGTTTAGTCTGAAGAAGAATGTCACACAGACATATTCTGGTGCAATAAAAAGCATCTGTCGCATTGGAGCCCTCAGTGTGCGAGCGTTTTATTTTTGTTCTTCCTTAGAGCTACAGTTGACACATTGTTTGATCATATATTGTTTGTTGGTGAGTGCACTTTTGAATGTTGATTTTCTTACAATGAGAACAAGCTACACAAGTCACGGCAAGGGTATAGAAGCCAGTGACTCTTGTCAAGGCGGTGTGGGGGTATGTAAAGCCCTAACCACACCAAAGGGTCAAGACGGTTTTAGCGCTGTCTCTGCGGTGTGATATGTCTTGTTGCACGTTGACCCACGTTGACCCACATTGACCCTAGTGATTCAACGCATGGAATTCAATGGCCCAAACGGCCAAACTACACCAAAGGGTCAAGACGGTTTTAGCGTTAAAGGTCCCCACACCCCGAGCGCGTTATTCGGATTTCTAGCAGCGTTTCTCCATCGGTTTTCCGAAAAACGCGTCCAGTGTGCAACCACCTTAACTCCTTGCAACCGTTTGGACCCAAGGAGTTGCATGGTGACCCTTTGGTGTGGTTAGGGCTTTACAGTTCAGATGGTTCCCATGTAAAAAATTAACATAATCTGTATAGCCATATTAGTATACTAGGTTCTCATTGTCACTCTCATTGCCACTAAACAAGAATCCTTGGTTTAGTGGGAATGTGCGTGCAAAGTGGCAACCCCCACAAGCTTTGGAAGCCAATCATAACCAGTTGGAATGGAATATGAGAAATGTGATACATTTTTCAATCATCCAATGTAATCCTGGGCACTACACTTCCTCTGCCAACCTGGGGGGGCAGCGGACTGACCTCATGCTTCCTTCTATACATGAGGAGTCCAAGCTGCTTCTTTTCACCTGACAGGGGAGAGTTTCCCCGGCCGGACGTATAGCGTGTGGAAGGAACACGTTATTCCGACCAGTTCCTTTCCCCTCCATCAGGCACCCCGGCTGGCCAGGGGGCGGTAGTTTAGAGACCAGGATTACTGCATGTTTTTTGTGAGGGTACCTACCCGGAGAAAGGCCCTTTTGACAACTTCGCCTCGGGTATGGGCACTGATGACGCGGAGGAGAGAACACGCCCCCAGCGCCCACAGCATTACCAGCGGGAATTGAACCCTCTAGTTGTGAGGCGAGCACTACCGACTGTACCACCGTGGCCCACAGATAGTACATCTTTGTATAATAAACATACAGATGTGTATGTGGATTGAACAGGAGTACTAACATAAAATGTGTTGCACAACAATCATCGCACGGTCGTGCTATAACAGTCCGTTTTGAAATACAATTGGGTGGAGATTCTACCTCGACCTACTCGGAGTGTGCAAGCAATGTTTCCCACCAAAGGGTCCAGCGGTGCTTGCAGCATAATTATTGTGTAAACCTTTGAAAGCCAATCGAGATAGAATCAGAAAAATCGTCGCCCGCTGGCCAAGTGGTGGCTTTGGCCCGTTCATGATGACCTTTGCTGCATGTCTATCTTCACTTGATACCATCAACAAAGGCAGAAATGCCAAAAACAAATCTTTTAAAAAAAAACAGAAAAATCACACACATCTTGATCACATGACTACAGAGATAATGTGTACCAATTTGGGTGAGGCTTGGGAAAATTGGTAGTACTAGCAAAAAATGTGTTTTGCAAAGCCAACACAAAAAACCGACTTGTGGCCTAGTCTAGTAGGAATGTGCGTACAATCAAAGGCTGGCTTCTAAAGTTTGCAGGAGAGACAATTTCCCTATATTTTCATACATATTGTGTGCATGTTCCAGTGGTGGAAAGAGTACATTTACTTATAGTGTAAGTACTGTACTTAAGTGAGTTGAGGTATTTGTACTTGAGTATTTCCAATTTCCAATACTACTAAATATTCTACTTTTACTCCACTACAATTCAGATAACTCACGAATAGATTTAACCAATATTTATTATAGAATCAGAATTGTGCATATAATATATTATCTTGGTGTTCGACACCATCATTAAACATGAAGAGCAGGGAGATAACTAGATAAAGTGCCCCTCAGGGCACAGGTCTCCACCAGGGCAGGTCAGGTTGTGGCCTCCTGGTGGTGCTATAATAGGCCAATGTGAAAAGGGTGCCATTTCTCCTTACGCCTTGGATGACAATTTGAGGCATTTTGTTCCAAAAATGTGTTTTTCAAAAATCCACCTGTTACAAGCTACGTGTAATTTATTTGAAAACTTTAGCTACTTTTTGATTTTGATTATTATTACAAAACCACTTCAGCCCTATACATTTCGGCCTTTTGAAAATAGCCGATCTACAAGCTCACAATGCGTCGCGATGCGACTACGATTTGAAAACTTGAAATGGAGCATTCTGCAAAATTAGTACTTTTACTTTTAGTACTTTAATTACATTTTGAAGCCAACACTTTTGTACTTTCCCTCAAGTACATTTTGAATTCTGTGTGTTTCTACATTGCAGTATCGATACTTTTACTTAAGAAAAGAATGTGTGTACTTTTTCCACCACTGGCGTGTTCAGGATTGGGGGTGGGGTGGCACCGGAGTCACTGGACCAGAGTAGCAGCCATGCAGCGCCTCCGTCATCAGGGCTGGGTTATCCCAGGTGGGTGGGAGAACAACGGGACATTCAATTACAAGTGATGCAAAACCACTGTGTAAGCATGCTGGGGGTAACAGCACTGTGTAAGCATGCTGGGGGTAACAGCACTGTGTAAGCATGCTGGGGGTAACAGCACTGTGTAAGCATGCTGGGGGTAACAGCACTGTGTAAGCATGCTGGGGTAACAGCACTGTGTAAGCATGCTGGGGGTAACAGCACTGTGTAAGCATGCTGTGGGTAACAGCACTGTGTAAGCATGCTGGGGGTAACAGCACTGGGACATTTGTCATGATTTAGGCTGGCTGGATTTGTTTCTCAGAGAGGGATGGCACGCACTGACACAGCGGTTCAAAACAAATAAATAAACAACATAACTCAAAGGCTGATTCTACGATCTGTCTGCATCAGTATACAGTGGTCGAGTAAACAAAGAAATCGTGAGACGGCAATGCAGGCTGCGGTTAGGTTCTTCCTCAATTTTCAGGTTTGCTTGCAACGTTTTATGCCTTCTCCTTGTTTCTCCTGTTCTGCTTCAGACATATCCAGCTTTCAGAAAAAAAAAGGATGGCCTCTCACCTCTCCATCGCCATGCACGCACGCACGCACGCACGCACGCACGCACGCACGCACGCACGCACGCACGCACGCACGCGTACACGTTCACGTACACACATACTACACACATGCACGCTTGCACGTTCACATACACACACACGTGTGCTTGTACATTCACATGCACACACATACGCATGCACACACAATGCAGGCGGCAAGTATCTGCCGCTGAAAATGAAGCCAATGCGGAAATCATACGCCTCCAAGTCAATAGGAATTTGATCAGACATTTGTTTTGTTTTTTCATAAAAACGTTTTAATTAAAAGTCTTCTTTTAATTAACATGATTTGCATTTTTGTAAATTATGCTCTGATTCATTTTAAAATGAATTATCACTAGAAAATGTGCTCCTCGGAGCACAGGTCTCCACCAGGTCAGGAACGTTTATGATGTTTGGACAAAATGTGTAGGAGTGAAACATGTGTTAACAGTTTTTCAGTCATTATCCGCCATTGAAAGCATGAAAGAAGGCCCTGATGCTTCATGACATTGCTTATACTGTAGACCTACAATAATAAGCAGGACATTAAATATTACAATAACCTCTGCAAATAGGGGTTCACAGAGACGGAGTTGCAGTTTCAGTGGACAATGTGCTCTCCTCAGAAAACACTATAGATTCTATTTTCATAACATTAGCGTCAGTGCTAAGTTTGATAAACAGGTACACTGCATATAGATACTTTTAACAGACTACGGGGGAAAAACCCTACCTCATTTGTTTATGTTCCACTCCGCAAAATACACACATACCCACACAGATGCGCATGCTCGTGCACACGCACGCGCACACACACACGCACATGCACACACACACACACACACACACACACACACACACACACACACACACACACACACACACACACACACACACACACACGCACACACACACACACACACACACACACACACACACCGTTATTCTTTAGAACTGGAGGCTACTTGTCAGTGTGCAGACATGGCTGTGTATTTAGGTGAATGGAACTGGAGTGCTCTCCTTGGCTCTAGGTCAGAGGTTTTGTCCACCAGGGACACTCGCTTCTACAGGCTTCTCAGTGCTCTAATGGGGCAACAGGGGAGATGATAGGTTTCAACAGGGACCATCTACCTCCTGTGGCAAGCTTAATTGGGTATAAAAAGAGTCTAGCCCTATACCTTAGGACTGCGGCCTGTGGTATGTATAAGTAAAGGCTTAAGACGTGCTGTGCAGGTTAAAGCAGGCCCCACTGAATTTGCTTAGCTGGAAGGGGAGATCTTGCGTATGTCTTGATATTGTTAAAGACTTGACTGGAATATCGCTCTCAGACAACCATCCTTTAGTCTTACCTATTGATCACAGTGGTGCACTTAAGGCTCTGTTTGAACATTCTCAAGGAGAAACCTCTGTTTGCTTTGCAGGAATACTGGGACTCTCTTCCTTACTTCAAATTCTCCTTCAAACAGATAAATCAAGTCAGTAACCACAGAAGAACTTAGAGCTGGCTGAGCTGCACAGGAGTACAAGTGAACATAAAACAATACCAATAAAAAGGCAGGTAAATCATGCACTCTGAATCTGCGGGGCAATCGTACAGAACAATAAACACCTTTTTTCCGTCAGTGTGTTCTGATGAGAAGTGCTATAGGAGGAGGGATGCAGTGGGGGTAGGCTCACTGCGGAGGGAAGTGTTAATGTGTGTTAATACACTAAAAGCCATGGGGCCTTTTCTAGCGGATGGATTGTCACCACTAAATTAAAGTATGTGTGACAGCTCTAGGGCATGGCTTAAAGGCCAGTAGATGAAGGCTGTCACCTGGGACACGGCATGTTGAGAGGGGTATATAAGTTTGGTTTAGGCACTATATGAGTTTGACCGAGACAGGCCAGGAATCTGTCACTCACGGATTTGGCCTATGTCCATGCATAAGCCCATACTCAATGAGCAGAAAAAGGGAATTGTAGACTGCTGAAGGCATAACATATCGTAGCAGTGAGTCACTCACTGGTAAAACATTGCACTGAATATTTGTGATGGAGAGATGTGGAGGGGGGAGCAACAGAGGCCTGAGAGCGAGAAACTCATAACAAAGGAAACAATAACGTGTGTGACATGTGTGTTGACTGACGGCTCTCAAATGCAGGCAAAGCCATGAGGCTGGAAGCATACAGAGGGATTCATCATGGAGCACTTTAATACTAGCAGCTCTGTCGGAGATAGTGTGAGAGTGGGGGAGAGGGAGAGAGAGGGGGGAGAAACAGCAGGAGAGAAACAAAGAGAGAAGACGTGAGGAAAGCTTGAAAAAGGAAAGGAGGGCGGGCAATCTGTTTGTCAGCAAGTGACAAGTGTCGCTTGCTGACAAAAACAGATTTTCAAGCTAAGAACGCAGTGCGATGCGATGCCTCCTGTGTTCTTGGACACAGGGATTATTCCTCAGTGCTGGGCCCAGCATACAGTAACAACATGATGGATGGCAAATCAATACTAAGCAGCCCTGTGCTCATTGAATGTATGGTGAGAGAGAAGAAACAGCAGGGAATCTGAAAGCTCTGCTAATCAATGGCTAAACAAACCAGTCAATACACACACACACACACACACACACACACACACACACACACACACACACACACACACACACACACACACACACACACACACACACACACACACACACACACACACACACACACACTTACTGAAACTAATACAAGCACTAATACAAGCAGTCACTGAAATGTTGCTTTTGCCTCAGTGAAGATGATGTAATAGAGTGAAAAGAACATCAATCTTTTAATATGACTGCGTATTTGACCCATGGCGTTGTCTGACATGGTGTGTTGTCTGTGTGATGCGGCACCACAGCACCGAGGACTGGCCGTCTGACAGCAGGTGTCAGATGCACTCTGATGGTGTCACGCAGGACTGACGTGGGACCTGTCAGCTCGTCACTCACTCACACCCCATACCGGGCAGAGCTGCGTCAGCTCCCTGGCTTTATTGATTGTCAGGTTTCTTTGACAAATTTGACTTGATCCGTGGTCAAGGGAGCTGTAAAACCCAATTGAATGGAGGAATCAGATGTATAAATAAGCAATGTTCTGCATGAGGGTGCCCAGGAAAGACACAGTGACACCGCCACCTTGACGTGACCCCAGCGCACAGTTCCCTCCTAGTGATCTACTGCTGAAGCAATAGCTATAATACCCTGCCAGAATGACATGCCCATATCCCTAATGACCAGATATGTGCTTTTAAATAGAGTACTGACACCGAGCTTCATGAATGGATTTATACTGCGGTTATAAAACTATAACATAAGTGTTAAATCTGTCGTTATAGGGCTCATTAAAGTGGACAAATGGCTTTGCCAGATCACATCAGATGCTGTTAAAAAGTAAGTGTCTCTCTCATTTGCTAATGTCGCCGTCTTTTGCCACGTCCGTGTATGGGCAATGACTCCATTCTAATGTTATAGTTTTAAAGCCTAGAGAGTAGTCCTCTAGTTCCTATCTACTGTGCACAATTACATTAAATTCATGTCACTGTGAAGGAAAGCAAGACTAGACACAGTTCCTGAAACATTTCTCTTTGTTCTACCCACAATGCTGTGAGATAAAAATCCATCAAGAGATCAAGAGAAAGCAGATTCTGAGTAATAGGTAGACACAGCAGTGGTATATTGACTTGAAATGTCTGAATCCATCCTTTACTGTAGGTGGCGATATGCAACTGTAATGATATTATAATTGACGCATTAGAAGACAATCATCATTTTGGCACTTATACGATTTAATATGTCATCACAGCTATATAACAAGTCATCAGTGCAGATAACTCTTTTACGGGGTGGCCAAAAGCCAAGCTGCCTATAATAGAGACCAATCACAGACCAAGCTCATGCAGCTAATATGCATTTTTGGACTATCTATCTATAAATGCACCAAGTCTCTGTACATGTACGTCTGTAATCCACGTAACTTGAGAACCGTTCACCCCACCGACTTCAAATTTGACACACGCGTTCCACACCACCACAGGGAGTGCAGTCAGTGGGTGCTGGTTCTGGACAACGGTGTCCTGAACCAGTACAAAAGCCTCTGCCCAGGCTCTGGACCTGGACAGGGCCCTGCCCAGGCTCTGGACAGGGCCTCTGCCCGGGCTCTGGACAGGGCCTCTGCCCGGGCTCTGGACAGGGCCTTTGCATTCGACACTTTACAACACAACATTCTCCTCTCCCGACTAGAGTGTTGTGTGGGTATAGGAGGCACAGCGTTAAATTGGTTCCGATCCTATCTGTCAAACAGATCCTTCTCCGTGGCCCTAGGTGTCTCTACATCATCATCTGCCCCTCTCCCATGATTTCGAACGTCTTATTCATGCTTTTATTTCAACCGGACTTGACTACTGTAATGCACTGTATGTTGGTGTTACCCAAGCCTGTCTGTCACGACTACAGTTAGTCCAAAACGCGGCCGCTCGCCTCTTAACAGGGGCACGGAAGTATGACCATCCTTGCCTCCCTACACTGGCTTCCTGTGCGTTACAGGATACAGTTTAAGATTTTAATGTTTGCTTTTAAGTCTGTAAATGGGTTGGCACCAGTCTATATATCGGAACTTGTAGCTCCCAAAGTATCGACAAGGGCCCTGAGGTCGACTGACCAGTCAGTTCTCAAGATCCCTAAATCAAAGCTGAAATCCCGGGGGGATAGGTCATTTTCTGTTGTAGCACCCACACTGTGGAATGAACTTCCACCTCATGTCAGAGCTTCGCAATCCTTGTCTGTGTTTAAATCACGTCTGAAAACTCACTTGTACTCCTTGGCATTTGAACATACTGATTAAGAGTTGCTGCTTCCACTGCATTGTCCTTATGTTGCCCTGTTTATGTACTGTTGTTGTTGTTGTTGCTTTTTTTCTGATATTTTTAGTATTTCTTTGTGTACAGCACTTTGTTTCAACCTTGTTGTATAAAAATGTGCTTTATAAATAAAGTGGATTGGATTGGATAATTTGAGTGTAAGTAAGTAAGTACATTGTATTTATATAGCACCTTTCACAGAGAGGACTCACAAAGTGCTTTACATACAATAAAAATACAGAACAAAGTAAACAAGCAAACAATGCAGATAAAACATGTGTTGTACAATTCAGCTCAAACAAGAAACAATATGATCATCATAAATACATCATAAAACAAAGGTATATTAAGTTCAGGTTGAACCATCCACAAATGCTTGTTTAAAAAGAAATGTTTTGAGGCTATTTTAAAAAATGCCCACAGAGGAGGAAAATCTCAGCACTAGTGGGAGAGCATTCCAAAGTTTGGCTGCTACGGCCTGAAATGATTTGTCACCTTTAGTTTCTAGTTTGGTGTAGGGTGGGTCTAACAGACCCTGTTCTGCAAACCTAAGGGCCCTTCTGGGCACATAACGAGGCACCAGGTCAATCAAGTAGCCTGGGGCCTGACCATGCATCGCTCTGAAGGTGAGCACAAGTACCTTGAACTGAACCCTAAAGTTCACCGGAAGCCAATGCAAGGAGGCCAGGATTGGAGTGATGTGGCAGAATTTGCTGGACCTAGTGAGTAGTCTGGCTGCAGCATTTTGGATCATTTGAAGGTGGTCCATGGTGGTTTTATTTAAGCAGGTGAAAAGAGAGTTGCAATAATCAAGCCGTGAGGAAACAAATGCATGGATAATTTGTTCTAGTTCCGTGTGTGATACTATTGCTGTAAGGAATACAACCACCATCGGTCGGGTTTTTTGGTTTGGATTCATCTGTTCTGATTCAGCCCGACTCTGGTTGGCCAACCAAGGATGGCGAGCTACCCGTGATTGGAAGAACCCAGACCCTGTTGAATTCTCCTTGGGACTAGCCTCGATACCCAGGCTTTCATTTAGTCTGCGCGAAAAATGAAAGCCTGGATTTACGCATGGGCTGCACTGGCCTAAACTTGGGAGTCAACCCTTCCGCGTAGGCGTCGCTTCAAATGATGTGACGTCAGGGCTCTGATCGGTGTGCACCCCTCAAAATAACACCGTGAGGAAATCATTACCAGTGGAACTTCAAACGAGGCTATGCGAGGAAAATGAGGAGAATGGCTGAAGAACCCACCACACCGTCTAAGAAAAAAACCAACGTGTGCCGACTCTGTGGAAATAACTTTGACAGTCCGTTAGAATGGTATACTCCAGCAACCAGTGTTTTCTGCTTCTGGTCGACACAATAACAGTGCTGCACTGGGGGGGAGGAGAGACCGGGGCTGACGGACAGATCAGTGAACCAATCCAGGGTGTGCGCAAATCTGAGCCGCGGCCCTCCCATCTAGGCCAGAAATGTCTAGCGTTAGCTCAGGCTACCTTGGGACAGACCCAGAGCTGTAGCCTTGTTTCCCCCAGTGTGGTAGGAAATTGTCACACACACTGCCCTGCAAGGAGCAGTGCAGTAGCCGCCCTATTGGACAGTGATTCACACATATACAGAACCACACACACACTAGAACTGGACATTGTCATACGCATACTCCACACACCCTCTGCCCTGTGAGGAACAGTGCAGGACTGGACAATTAAAATTGACACGTGACAGTTCTCTGCCCTGCAAGGAGCAGTGCAGGCTGTAACAGTAGACACACTCACACTAAACTAAAGTGTAGACACTATGTGTCTTTTGGACTATTTCATAGCCACTGTGATGTGGTGTGTAAGGGTTTATTGTCAATGTGTTTTGATTTATTGTCTTGGTTATTGTGAATGTGAAGTGAATATTTTTGCATTCAAATTCAAAGAGCGATTGATTGTGAAATATTGGATTAATACTGAACTGGTTTAAATACTGCAATTGAATTGCATATAGTGTTGGTCAGTCAGAGTAGTTGGGTGCACCCACAGATTTAAAGACCCACAGATTTGAAACTTTAAGATTTAAAACCCTCAGATTGAACATCTTGAGAAACGGTTTAATTGATACCAAGGTACCTATTTACGTACCTATTTAATTTATTGTTTACTGTCATACTGTATGTTTGTGCGTAATGTCTTTGTTGTCAATTTATATAAAATATTTGAGCCGGCCAACTCAGTGACTTGCATCTGGTCTCATTATTTACCCCTAACTAGTCCAACGTCTAACCCTTCATTGTAATTTGGTAACTGTTCTACACTACCTCTACGACACAGGTGTTACACAAGTAAGCCAGAGCCCAACGGGTACCGCTCTAGTTTATTAAATGTACTAATTCTGTTTGGCCAAAACTAAATTTCACCGTCACCATAGTCAACTAGACATGCCCACAAGCAGACAGCCTGTATAGTACTGCTTCACCACATTTTGAATTGTGCGGCTTTGCTCACAAACTGCACACATAATATTGACAGTTACTATTGGACAGGGTGGCCATGCCGTCATTAGACTCTAGGTCTAGGTATTTTTCTTTGAACAATGTCTATCTGCAGGTCCAGTGTAACTGTGAAACTATGAGTATTCCTGTGTAGTCCTTGCAAACACTACATGCCCTTTTTGAGTGGTGTAAACCACTCCTACAACTGGCTTTTGTGTGCAGAAAAAAATGAGCATGGTTGCTATGTTCAAAATAATTTCTGACGTAATTAAATCACACCCGGGTGAACTGGATGACCGTAGCAACCATGCTCATTTTTTCTGCACAAAAAAAGCCAGTTGTGAAATCACATCCGGGTGTGATTTCATTACGTCAGACATTACGTCAGACCACAGCTGATCAGGCTATATAATACCTTACACCACTCAGTTCACACGGGTGTGATTTTTCTATTAATAGCCACTTCTCACACTCACCCTTCATGGCCCAGAGAGGAAGTTGAACCCACAGCAGGTCCCTTGAAGAATTCAACTCTTGTGACTTGAAAAGATGGAAAAGGTAACATTTCTGGTAAAACAGATAACAGACACCACCCTAAAGCTCTAATCTCCAATTCATCAATCTAATGTGAAAAATATCCCCCACAATTATATTAAATCAGTCAATATTTCTCAATTGCTGCGTCCTGCACGGTCATAGACAAAATAGAAAATATTCCCAAACAATTATTTAACCAAAAGACAGGCTTGCCAGAATTTTTTAATTGCAACCTTGTTGCAGTCTGGTCACCAACGGATCTAAAAGGAGGATCCTCTACCCCCCGAACAGAATTATACAGTATTTATACAATTTGAATACATGCAACAAGCCTAATGTGTGATTGATTCCCTAATGGTTAAAGGTTTTCAGCTGCCAATCCTAATAAGGGGTTATTTTCCTAAATGTCCATTGCAGCTAACACCATAGCAAAAGGTCACAACATAGAGTAGCTAGCCTACATTGTCAGAAACAGCAAGACGTTAGGTGTCGGCCATTCTGATGCTTTCTCTTAATGAAAATCAGAATTCATAAATTAACATGCTCCATTGTACCGACACTCTCAACAACAAATGTAAATATAGCTGAAAGCAGCAATATGGGGGCCAAGAAATATGAGCAATAAGCCATAGAAACATAACAGACTGAACTTGAGAGAAAGAAGACCATGCAATTAACTGAGCTTTGGAAAATGCTGAGCAGAGTTATGAGAGATTGTGGATACCAAAATACATGTCTTTATTATGTTGCTCAAACTCTTTTTATATCCTTCATCTACACAACAGAAACAATTGTTGTCATCTCTATCCTGGACAGTCAGTTTGGCCGTGGCCTGAAATCAAACCTGCAACCTTCTGTTTCCCACGCAACCTCTCTACACATTCAGTTCTGTTCATGTTGGCTGAAAAACATAACATTTTGCATTCTGTCATGTGCCATGCCCCAGTTTTACTAGAACATTGTCACACTCTGGTCTGAGTGAAGGTAGTGTAGGCCAAAATTGGCACTGAACCAGCTCTCAAAATACTCCAAAAAAGGCACACAACAGTTTTTAATTCACCTTTGCAGAGTCACATGAAATGGTCATTCAAAGAAACCAAACACAAAATAGGTATTTACAGCCCACTGGCCAGGTTGGCTCTTTCAAGGTCTGCTCTGCTCCCTACAATCCTATGTTGATTGCTGGGCAGTGGCAGGTGCTCCTTATAAAGGCTAGGCCCCTCCCATTTAGACCAAACCAACCCCGGATTGATTCCACAATCTAACCAGTGCATCAATGTCCAGAGACATCACAAATCATTCATAAGCATAACACATTTTAAAGTGTCACATACTACACTATAAATGATTCCCATAATATAATCAAAGTCAAGAGTTCTCTAAACAAAACCCTCCCACTGTTGGCATGTTCCCCACACCCCACAGCTAGTAGTTTCTCCCTTCAATGGAGTAAACAGTCAATTAACTACTTGCCACAAACATACGTCACGAAATTGAATCATAAAAAAGAAATTATCAAAACAGCTTTCTTTAAAAAGTAGACAAGCAGTAATTAATAAGGATAGGATTTATGTGCGGCAATTTAAATTAAGCCTGGATAAGCCAAGGTTCAAACCTGGGAGCGTCTGACTGAGCTACTGTAACCCCAGATTGTGTGCAAAAATCCACCTGTTGGTGGCGCTATAAGAGGGCAATGTGAAAAGGGTGGGATATATTCCTTAGCCTAGTAGGAAAGTCTGTGAAAGATTTCACGTAAATTGCATGCTGCGTTCATGATTTGAGGCTTTTTGTTCAAAACGGGCTAATCCTGCCAACTTTGAAAGCCAATGTTAGCCAATTAGGATGGAATATGAAATCTGGAGGAGTAATATAAAAAAAATGTTTTTCAAAAGTCGGCCTCCTGGTGGCGCTATAACAGGCCGTTCTGGAAGATTTGGGGCAGAGGTTCATCGTTGGCATCCAGGGAGGGTGTGTGCAAAATTTGGCATCGACCAGGTTAATGGTGCAGGAGATTAGCTGTACACAGACGGACGGACGGACGGACGGACACACACACACACACACACACATACACACACGGACGGAGTGCAAAACATACTCTCTCCCCATGCCTTCGGCCTGGTGGAGACAACAAAAGGGTTCCATCACACTGACATGCTTGGCCCCCTAATTATTGAGGGGCACTAGCCCCTCCTATGTCCAGCTTTTGGTGTGTGTAACAAAAATGTTGTCCTAACACAAACATTAAATGCCCTTGACAATGAATGGACGATTTTGAGTGTTCGTGTAAACACAAACATTGCGATACACAAACATTGAAGACGAAGGTGAGGACGCAAATTCTGATTGGCCGGAATGAGATGATGTATGATGATGTACGACGATAAGAGCGTCCCTCACTTCACACAGGTGTGATTTTTATTTACTATAGAGAGAAGACAACAATGGAGTCGAACTCTACCACCATATAATCTGACAAAGAGATCTGTAAAGGAAAAAAGCTCATATAGCTGGAGCAGTGGAGCAGTTACACACTCTTGTAGTTCTACTGTCCAGGACTTCAGAGCATTCTCCAATCATCTACAGGTAATGATGAGCCACCCCCTGGATGCTGGGCTCCAGGAGTCTCACCTCCACTGCGCTCTTCATCACTCACTCCTCTGATGAAGTGATTAGATGAGTGGTGTTCCACAGAGGCCAAGCTGCATTTCGTCCGCACTCAACTTTGCCAGAGGTTGGGAGAAAATAATGCAGCGAAGGAGGGGAGTGAGGACAAGTCAAAAGATTCACAGAATGACAGCTCACTGGCAGGAAGATTAATGACCACACACACACACAAAGGTCTGGAGCAGCGCTACCTTTGATAAGATACCCAGAACCCCCTCCACCACCTGGCCGCAATCCATATAGATCGAAACCACAGCACAGCTCTCTAAATTCCTGTGGCCAATCAATGAGTGGCTTTGCCAAGCATTTTCTGTCCCAGCCTCCCACATTCTACCCCCCAGCGCTTCATACAGATAATCTGATACTGTAGCACAGACAGATTGGGCAAAAAAGAGCTGTCAGAAAATTGTGAAGAGCAGTTATCTATGGTAATGTGGTGGATCTGGTATGGACGAGTGTATGCAATTTATCCTGGCGAGGTAAGTGGGCAGGGTGAAGGCCTCTTCAACACTGTTGTTCATATGGAAATGAGAAATAATTATGTCAACACAGTCAACAAAGTCACATCTCTCTGCATTGTCATAATGATAAAGGGCACTACAGATAATGAATTTCAGTCGAAACACTGAATGGAGAAAGACAGAAAGAAAAATAATGCAGACCCTGAAGTAGCCTTGCAAATCAAATGAGATTCATGTCAGTTCATTTTAATTGAAGATTCAAGGAAACTATAATTTCTTAACCAACCCACCCAAAGGCAACTTTGTGGATGCGTTGTTTTTTTTTTTTTTTACCCAGAAGGTCTATCCGTAATGTAATAAAGCTAGGAAGAACCAAGGTGTATGCAGAGTACAACATATACGATTATGTGGCTGTAACCTCTTGAAGTGTAATTTCTTCCACTGCTAATCTTGCATACGATCAATGTCATATTTCTGACCAAAAATAAAGGACCTTAATTCCCAAATAAGGACGACTTCACCACTTTTCAACCTATCTTCATATAATTGGTCCTCACTAATGTCCATGATAAAATAGCACAATTCGTTTCGACTCAGTCTGTGTCTCATAGGAGGGCTATGGGCAGTTCAGAAACCTGTCTTCCAGTGACTTCATCGATGGGGAATCCAAGCTAATAGAAACTGCAGGTTTTCTATTCCTGAAAAGTTGCAATGGAAGCACAATAATTGATCTGTCAAAGCAGCTCAATGCTTGTAACACTGGTTGTATGCTGGGTGATGAGCTGAAGATTTTTTCTTCTTCTTTTTTTAGGTGTGCTAGCCCCTCCCATGTCCAGCTTTGAGGGTTTGTGTAAACACAAACATTGTCTTAACAGAAACATTGAATGCCATTGACATTGAATGGCCAGTTTTGAGTTGACATTGAATGGCCAGTTCGGAGTGTTTGTGTAAACGCAAACATTGAAGACGAAAGTGAGGACGCAAATTGTGATTGGCCGGAATGAGATGATGATAAGCGCCCCTCACTTCACACGTGTGATTTCTTTCTTAAAGTTCACTCAGTAAGTTTTATGTTCTCTCCTGAGTACAGGTAATCACAACTGTAACATATGGGATTCAAACCCGGTGTTTGATAATAACTGCCAGGCTATGGACCTCAAAATGCCAATCGTTATCCACAATATCCATAGGATCAGACACTTTGTCATCAAGGAGCCTGCCCAGTTCCTTATCCAAGCCTCAGTCATCTAGGCTTCACTACTGCAACTACCTCTTACTGGTCTGCCTCTGCATTACCTGGTTTGGTGATGACCTACCTCCCCACCTGTAGGATGTGATCTAGCCCCACTCTTCTTGTACACTTTGATCAGAAAACACAGAACAGCTGTCCTTCCATTCTCAACAGCCTGGCCAAAGGTTCAACCAATAGTGTTCTCCATCCCAGCTGCCAATGTGTAAAATTACCTTCCCCTTAAGACTCACTCCACCTTTTCTGACTTGACTTAAAACAGTCAAGTTACTGTGTAGCACAACATTGTTTTCTTGGCACTATTTAAACCGAACCTCTGTTGATTCATAATAATACTACACCAAAACAACTATGGTTTCCATGAAAACCACTGGGAAGTCAATTTTAGAGACGACAAAACGAGAGGCAGCACAGTCCACAGCTGCATCTCTACACTGGAGCCATAAGATGTGACAGAGGCAATAAGACACAGCACAGCTTAAAGAACAAAACCGTGGCACAGGCTGCTGCATTGTTCCCTCTCACTCTTACTGTCAGAGACATGACACTATTATAAGACAGGGAGAAGACGCAGAAAGAGAGAAGTGTAGCATATGGGAGCAGATCGGGGGGTGGCAGGAGGAGGAGGATAAAAGCGGTATATGGGGTGACAACTGACATAAGTCACCTGACTCACAGCTGGGATAACACCAGTGCTGCCATCCTCACCATCACAGTGTGAAGCCTGAGTGATTATTTATACTTGTGCACCGGTGTCACACGTGTAGATTGTTGTTGCAGATCTACAAGCTCACAAATCAATTGTAGATGTGCCATTTTCGATGTGCGACACAATGCACAACAAGGTATACATCAGGCATAAGTGTGTCTGCTGTGTGTATGGGGTGTATATGTGTCTGCGTATGTCATTGTGGCTATGTTTGTCTGCCTGTGCGTCTCTGGGGGCCTGCGTGTGCGTCTCTGGGGGCCTGCGTGTGCATGTGTGTCCATGCAGGGCTCCTCTATACATGACTCTTATGGTCCATCTGTGTGTGTTTAACCTCACGGTTGGCCGTGCCACAGGTCTCCTCAAGCAGCCAATCACATGACAGGGGCCAAACGTCCTCCCAGTATCCTTGAGCTTTCGTGATGGGCACCCAGCCAGTGACTGATCAGCCGCTCATTCCCCATCGTCAGCACTTTCACTCATCCAGAGCGTCATCGATGCTCTGTGGTAATAAAACCAATGTCACGCTGCTCCTCGTGAGGTTCACATTGAGATAATGGAGGAAATTCTACAGACAGGGGTTTTCTTGTCTCAAATTAATTTCCCGCTTTCATTTCATTGTGTACACCTTTGCAATTTGCCAGGCGGCATATTTCCCCAGATAGGCAGCTAACATATTTATTTTAATTGTGATGTCAGCCTTTATTAGGATAATTAGCTGTTTTAAAGTCATTTCCCTTTTTCTTTTTTAGCTTTTGTACTCATTAAGTGTGCTGTGTGTTTTCCAAATGGAAATATGTGATAAGGTGAGATTGTTCCAGCTGTTCATACTGTAGGAAGTATATATTTTATTTTTTTTACAGCGATGTTTAGCCATTGCTTCTGTGCTCTGTGAGGAACGTGTAAAAAAAATCCAATCCCATCCCTTTCCTTTCCCCTCCCGCAGTGCAATTGCGCGGTGCTCATACCCACAGATGGCGAGGCAAGCACAAACTGATGCACAGTGGAGCTTTTCATCATAACATTTAAATATTAAAACGGCGAAAGTATTCAAAATTGTTTGGCTCCCCATCAGCTATCCAACGTCATTTGACTTTGCATTTGTTTAATATGTTGATAATATGATAGGATTGTCTGTGAGGGAACGTTTTGGAAACATCGGGTGGATCTGTGTTTAATGTGCGCTGGGGCTGATGACCTTGTGGTAAAACACTGAACTTTAATTAGGTATAATTAAAGTTCACTGCATTAACGTCAAGTTCCATATGTTGCCCACCATGCCAACGTAATGTTACAGTACATACAGGCTTTGGTTAGGCTACAAAATGCATAGTTGTATACTCCATGGCGTCGCGCATCATTGATTATGTGCCTAAAAGAACAGATCTGCAAGATGTCAACACACATTGAAACGGCGTGTCGACAGCTTGTATGTCTGTTTTTTTGGGGGGGGTAGCCAGCCCGACGCACGTTACGCATTGGAACAAGCCATGGGTTTGAGAGGCTGCTTGATGTAAACTGTAAACTTACAGTATTAGACAATAGCCTAAGTTATCACTCCTGTCCTGGAAATAGAACCACGAGAAGGTTAATTGGAACTTTAACAGCCATGCAACGTAAGTAGTAGGCTACATTGTGCCTTTCCTCCTGAAACTGGCTGTGGTGACTGTGAAGTGTGGGGGTGTGGGGGAACAGCGGGGAATGTCGGTGGTGGTTGAGCGTTCTCGTTACGCACAGCAGTGAGCAATTTTCATAGTTTAAGGGCCCCAGACGGAGGTCTCTGTCTATTAATTAGTACAGTGTGATGCCCTAGACGGAGATTGATTAATAGGACAGAGATTATTGATATAACAACCGATCGCATTGCTCCACAGGCTGGGAGCGTCTGTTGCGCAACATTCGATGTTGCGCAACAGTGGGACGTCATCGAAAATGTTCCCACCCTGTTTAGCCGACGAGACCGAAGTGTTAAGATATAAGACGCAAGGAGGTAAGGAGCCTAAATGAATGTATGTATGGAAGTATGTAGCTCTCAGCAAGCACGGTCAGGACCTGGACGAATTAGTGACGTCTCGATTGGGGCCAGATCAAGTCAAACCAAGACTAGTCACATCTGGCCCAGAATATCACCTGATTTCAACCAACATAAATTTTACCCATTAAGGCCCAGGCCACACGTATGTGGATCTTTTGCTAAACGCACATTTCTTTGTGCGTTTGGGCCTTTCAGCCACACGCAAACAGCGCTTTCGGCCACTCAAACTGAGGTTTTTGGAAACAGATAAATAAGTGAAGATTTTCGAAAATATCCGGATCAGTGGAGCTGTGTAGTCATGCGAAACGGAGCTTTTGAGAAACGATGATGTCACTGCTTATTAGCGCATATCATTTTTACTATACTTAGGTGAGAAATGCAGCTTGTGCCTGCATGGAAACTAGATGGATATCAATCCGATTGTATATATCACTGTTTACAACTTTAAAACGTATCATTTGTTGCATCAACTGCAGCGAGCAAAGGCACTGCTCTGCTGCATCCAATAATAAATATATCAGCCTACTAGTCCAGTTCGGATTGGTGATTTCATTTGTATTGGTGCCGAGTGCGAAGCTTGAACAATATTGCGGAACGCTACAGATAAACTGTGGATATTAACCTACCAATAAGGACCCAGGCCAAATGCCATTGCGCAGTACCCTACACCAACAAGTCTATGCGTGGTGTGTGCATAGCCGCATGTGAAACTATATCGTGCTGTATTTTGCTCTCCATTTCATGGTCATGGTCATGCGAGGAGAGAGAGAGAGAGAGAGAGAGAGAGAGAGAGGGTGCAGAGAGAGAGAGAGAGAGGTGTGAATGGAATCGCATCAAATAGCGTGGTTGGTGAGAAGAAAGTATACAGTGGGTCGCCGTGGGCATATGGCACATCTCTCTCCTGTTTTGGTAATAAAGGGCGCACCCTTGACTGCATTCCGTTGTCACTGCGCCTGCATGCAGACAATGTGCGTGCGTGAACTTTTATTAGCCTACTATTATAACATGACATTTATTATACACCTGGAAAATATAGCCACTCTACAAGCTCACAATTGGTTGTGGACGCGACACTTCTATAGGTCTGACTCTATTTTTATTTTCTGTGCAGGACTTGCCAAGTCGCCAGAGCAATGGTAAAGTGTCTATCATTTTTTAATTATATGGAGAGAAAAGTCGAGAGTCGGGATTTGGAGATTTACGCACATTGTGACATGCTGACAGAATGATGAAAGAAACATGTTCCACTTCCACTCACAATGTAGGTGGCTTTTAAAATGTGGTACTTATTCCTTCATTAAAACATATGATTGGCACCTCATAAGTGTAAATATAAAATCAAATATAATATAGCCTACAATTGAAACCTGCTACTGCAGTGATTTTATCCTGTGTTCAATGCGTTTCTGCGTTTGTGTGTGGACATAGATATCTCTGTCGTATGGGCAGGGATTTTTTCTAAAACGGAGGACGGAAATATCCGTTTTGCAAAAGATCCAGAGTAGTGTGGCCTGGGCCTAAGACGGACGTCCCTGGATGAATCAGATAGAGACTGATTGAGGCCAGATCAACTTAAGTCATATCATAACTAGTCAGATCTGGCCCAGAATATTTAAACTGGTGAAGACGTCCTGGAAATGACGTAGTCCTGAACGTCACCGGACATCATCATAACGTTATCATGACGTTATTTGGCTTGCTGGGCTACTATTGAACAATGAACATTCATTCTGTCCATTTTTATTTCGGGTTGGGTCTTTAGAGGTCTTTAGAGCCTTAGGCTATGTCGTATAAATAAAAAATAAAATCAATTAAAAACGAGTAACTGACTCGTACTCGACCCCCAAAGACTCCAGACTCGACTCGGACTCGAGCTCCGAGACTCGTGGGCATCTCTCTCTCTCACAGTGTGAGCGTACAGGTAATAATATTGACAATAATACAATAACGGTTACAACTCTGTTGCATTATTTCACACTGGATGCTAAAGTCCTGCATGGATTTGAATTTCGCTGCGTTTTTGTCAAAACATGTATTTTCAATCGTCCCTAACTAGAGAACGCATGGTTTGTCCTTGACAATAACCACTTGTTGACAAGACGTTGACAAGTCGACTTTTTGGTAAATGCCCCGTACATGTGAAATATTGCTTGATGCCCTATCTTACATTGAAATATGAATTGTCACCATTGCCTACGATGTGAGCACCCCTTTAGCTTTGTTCTAAAACAGCTCATAGAACATAAGTTAAGATTCTGTCAGACAGAAGCACCTCTTTTTATATCAATGTAGAAACAGATGTACAATATAGGGTACATTTAGCATTAGAGATTAATATGAAATTTTGTTCCTGAATGAAAAGGAAACATACCTGGCTAACAATACAATAAACATTTTCTTACACCTCCAAGAAAATGTGTTCTCCAGTGTTGGCTGTGAAACAAGGCAGGCCTGAGGCTATTTTCTGTTCAAATCATCCTGCTTACAGTATTGCAGCAAAATAGAAAAATCCTCCAGTCTATACAGTAATCCCACGTTCCAGTGTCACAACCATTGCTTATCGTAGTAATTGTTATGTATTAGACAGTATGTGGGACCTTGCATGGCATAAGAGTAACCATAGAGATTAGGGATGCAGGTGGGACAACAACACTAAGGGGAGATAAGGAAACTCATAAAAGAACAGCTTTTCATTTCCTAATAAACACAATAGATGCCATAGGTGCCTGGTAGACTACTATCAGCAAGTGTGTAGAGTCATAGTCTGGTTATTATTCCAATGAACGAAGACAGCCAGCCAAGAAATACAGTAGTTGCTGTGAGTGGAATGTTTATGTAGCCATGTCAATTGTGAGCAAAGTTGTGTGTGATGTCTGTCTCTCTGTCTGTCTGTCTGTCTTGTCTATCTGTCCTTTGCATATTGTAACTGAGAATACCTATGCTTGTAGGAGTTATCAGTAGGATGTGTTGGGAAAGGCTTTATGGCCTTATGATTAAAGGACTGTATCTCGCCTTAGGCGTAGGGGGAGGGAGCTGATGAACTAGTCAGTAGCAGTCAGCTTGAGCCCAATGATTTAGGTACCTCCTTGATGTATAGTTCTGAATACTTCTTACAATATGAGATACTTAGTAGTATAAGATATCTGCCTATGAGATGCTTAGTAGTATAAGATATCTGCCTATGAGATGCTTAGTAGTATAAGATATCTGTCTATATTATATATATATATTCTTCAGTGCTTCTGGGCACCGCACTTTATAGGGAGACATGACTTTGTGGATGATGTCATGTTGTTCACCGTTTCCGTGACAACACATATCTCGAGAACCTTTCATCTGATCGACTTCACACGTGGTGGGTGCATTGCTAAGGACCTAAGGAAGTGCAGTATCATGTGTGAAGTCTCCAAAACCGACCAACTCCGAACGGCCACACGTCGTGGCCATGCCCCATCTAGCCATCTAGACATTCCACAAATCCCTGACTGTGCTGTACGTGTCCCCATCTCCAAAACCATTAATCCAGTCAACTTCACAGTGTTGAGTGTTAAATCGATCAGATTAGCAGTTCTAGAGAACTGCCTTAAAGGTTTCGTGACATTCATTTTTTTTTTATGTATTTTTATTGAGGCTCTGAGATTTCACAACTGTTCAATCACAATTCAATGTATATAGAACCACACATTTTTATTTTTTCAACATAACATAGGAAAACAACAAGAACCACAATACGGACATTACAATGCACAGACAAAAAAAAAAAAAAAGACAAAACGAGTACACCACAGTCTTGACATGATTACATTACAGGTCACCAGAGTCTTTGTTATTCACTACCGTTCAATAAGGTACATTGAAGCACAGTCTAGAAGGGTCCACTGTATCTAAGACTGGTTCCCATACCTTTGTGAACCATGACATTCATTTTAATTTATTTTTATTTTTTGTTTTTATTTTAGGTTTTATGACCTTAATTACACCCAAAAAATCTGAACTTTGAACATTCAGTGGATTTTCTGTGGTCTGGAGTATTCTCTGGGGTTTGGAAGCCTTTTGAGCTGCAATGAAAACAGGCAAAACAGTGACATCTGCTAGCAAATCCCATTGACATACAGTAGGTTACTATTCGTTCTGACCTCAGAGGTACCTACGGATATCACTGGCTCGGAGGTACCTTTGGGGGCCACTCCTGCGAGGGGTGTGGTTTTGCCTTAAGGGGTGTGGTTAACCCTTCTTTTTTTTGCCCACTGTGTAAAACAGTAGGTGGACAGTAGGTGTCAGACCAGAGCTCTTTACTCTATACTACTCTATTCTTATAGCTGGAAATTGTAATTTGCACTGTTTATTCCATTACATGTGTTTACATGTAATACATGCAAACCCATGTATGTACTACTCCACTACATCGCATATACAGTAGGCAAATATTGTACTTTTACTCCACTACAATTATTTTAAAACTTTAGTTTATACTAGTTACTTTGTAGATTTTTTACATACATTAACTTTAGCCATATAGCTACACAAGCGTGTGAGCTTGTACAGTATATCTGCTATTTTCAAAAATATGTATATACATTTGAGAACTTGAAATGACAGTGTCATTTCTACTTTTGGTACTTTAAGTACATTTTGATACTTTTGTACTTTTACAAATGTTTGTAAATGTTGAATTACGAACTTTAACTTTTAACAAAGTAGTTCTACATTGCAGTATCGATACTTTTACTCAAGTAAAAACTTTTAGTACACTACTTGGTTTTAAGTTAGTTTAAAGGGGATTTGCAGGCTTTGACAAACAGCAGGAAAATCAGAGCACTTGTTTGAGCCAGAAAACCCCAGACCACAGAAAATCTACTGAATGTTAAAAGTTCCGTTTTTTGGGTGCAATTGAGCTCAGAAAACCTAAAAAAGATTACAAAAACATTTTTTTAATGTCACAATCCGTTTAAAAGTAAAACAAATGTGAGAAATTAAATTGTCGTATTACTGATGCGCATGTGGCCGTTCGGAATATCTGTCCGTCCAGAGCAGATATATAGATAGATAGATAGATAGATAGATAGATAGATAGATAGATAGATAGATAGATAGATAGATAGATAGATAGATAGATAGATAGATAGATAGATAGATAGATAGATAGATAGATAGATACTTTATTGATCCCCGAGGGGAAATTCAGATGGTCCCACAGCTCATACGGGCATACAATAAGGTTAAAAAATACAGCACAAAAGCTGTGTGTACACACACACACACACACACACCCACCCTACAGAGATTCCTGCATGGAATGTAAACATAGATGCTTATTTCATACTGATCTAGCCTCTGCTCATTAAGCAGACACAAACACAATGCCCATTAATATTTTATACACTCTCTCTCTCTCTCTCTCTCTCTCTCTCTCTCTCTCTCTCTCTCTCTCTCTCTCTCTCTCTCTCTCTCTCTCTCTCTCTCTCTCTCTCTCTCTCTCTCTCTCTCTCTCTCTCTCTCTCTCTCTCTCTCTCTCTCTCTCTCTCTCACACCTCAACGATGAGAACTCCCTCAGTCAGCAAGAGTTCCCTTTACAGCTTTGTTGCCTCTTCTATTCCATTTATATGATTTTTTTTCTTGCATAGTACTGTATATTGTACCACCATGGGTGGCCACAGTAAAAATAAAATAAAAAGTTAAAGTGTGCACCCCCCTCCTAACTGTACATGTTTTTTCTTTAGATTTCTATTCCATTTATGTTTTTTTTTTCTTGCATAGTACTGTATATTGTATGTTCTGATGATTAATTCAAAATGGAGGTCCCCAACAAGTCAGTGCTGCTTTTCCTCTTAGCAGACCTTGTATTGAACTGTGCTTTACTCAGACTGTGCTTTCTCTACAAACTGTTAATACAATTTTCAATCAATCAAACGTGCACAGGCACTAAAGTCACTCGGGCAGGGCTTAGAGTGTAAAATTCACAGGTCCAAAGTATAAAATTAACCCAAATGGACCCTTATGCGTCCAAATGGTAGGTCCATTTGAGTCCATTTTTACAGTCTCAGAGTTAGAAGAACGCAGAGTCTTTCACTGTGTATAGCATGGAGATACAGAACCACTCCCTTCTTTCTCTATCCTTTTCCTCGTGGATTGTCCCAGACAGTGTCTGTGGATTCAATCTCCAGGCAGCACAAGTCAAAGTGATGGAGACAAAAGGCCGTTTGGGTATTAATTCAATGCTCACTTTTCCTCTCGGGCTCCTTTCACATGCAAAACACCGGGCACAGAAGGGACACCACGACAATTACTGCCGTGCATGCGTGCACACACACACACACACACACACACACACACACACACACACACACACACACACACACACACACACACACACACACACACACACACACACACACACACACACACACACACACACACACACACACACACACACACACACACACACACAGACCACCATTGGAGACGCACTCTTCAGGCTGATTGACAAATGAAAGGGATGAAATAGATTCCATTTAAAAAGGGGGCCCACAGCAGAATGGGGATCATCTTCAATATCTGGTCTCAAATGGCTAGATGGGGGCTGTGACAGGAATGTGAAATTGAGCAGACAAATTAGCACTTGGTCCACATACTTTGTATGTGGACCATGTGCACCAAGCTCACTGAAGTATCGCCCAAACTTAAATTCAATAAAACAATCGGTGGCTAGGGTTTGATTTGCTGGGGTGGTGGTGGTTGGGGGGTGTCATGCTTTTGATATCCCCCTATGGTCATTCACATCATATTTTCATCACATCACAAATGGGGATATGGTATATCCGTGCTTCTGAATTTCCTTACAAATATCACAATTTAACAATTAATTTAAATGTATGTTAACCATATTATATTGCCCCATTTGGGGCAAATGTAACAAAGAATTTCAACAAATAGATAAATGACAGCAACTGTCCATTTCATATGTGAATGAATACACAAGAATAAAACAAGATGACAAAACAGTTTCTCATTCTTTTCACGTAGCACACAGTGAAAATCAGCAACCATCTGGAAACCTCAAGGTGTGATTTCTTAAAGGGGGGCAGACTAAAAAGATAGCCTGACCTGCCCAGCACGTATAGACATAGATTTCCAATCATGAGTGCTGCTGTCTTCCAGACCTCAATGTTCCCATGCAGTGCTGACTCCAAGTCAATTAGTCTGATACAATGGATGCCTGTTGAGCAGCAACGAAGGTGTGTAACTAAGGCCTAATTTAGACTGCAGTCACATTCAGTCAAATCTGATTCAAATCTGATTTATTTCTCAAATCTGATATTTTGGCCCGTCCATTCACACTGCCGTTTTCAAGTGTCCAGATCTGATCTGCGAGTTCAGACTGGCAGCCAAAGCCAGCCTGAATCAGATCTGTCCCACATCCAGATTGGAATCTGATTTGTTTAAATAAGTCTAAATGCAGACAGGTCACATATAAGTCACATGGAATCTGATTTAGATCAGATTGTTGCATTCAGACTGAGACAGATCGCCTCAAATCAGATTTGAATCAGATTTGAAACCACCTCTGAATGTGGCTCAAGTCACATTGGAAAAAATCAGATTCCATGTGACTTGTATGTGACCTGTCTGCACTTTAAAGTTACATGACTACAATGTGTGCATCACTGTTAAAGAAGGTGTGTAACTAAATCACTCACATTCTAGTTACATGACTACAATTTGTGTATCACTGTCACAGTTTGTCACTCAGCAATGACTACGCTTTTCATCTCTGACAAGCAGTTGTATAATATTTCCCTGTTCTCAGTTTAACGTTAATTTCTTGAAGAAGTTGTACGACTTGCACGCTCCCAAGCGAAAGTTAGGACGTGAATGGAAGAATGAAGGCAGGCGTAGCAAATAGCCGTAGCCTCATTCATGTGGCCCCCTATTGCGAAATTGCTTAAAACAACAACAAAAGGGTAAACAATGACACACACATATACCACTCGTGTACACAACACATTGCGATGCAACGCATTGTTAGCTTGAAGATCTGCTATTTTCATTGTACGATGAATTATAATAGTACGAGGCTTCAGTGGGTTAAATGAACACCCCTTCGGATTTTTCAGTGTAGTTCTATTGTTCTGGGAAGGTGTTGCAGATAAGCACAGTGGACACAACACAGGTATAAATAACAAGCACTTTGAGTGCACCTGTTCCTGAGCAAAAACAGCTGCAGGGGACTGGAGCACAGCGAGCTTCTTTAATGGAGAGAGTGGATGTGAGGAGAAATTCATTTGTGAGATGACACTCTCCCTCTGCCCCACAGTGTAACCCCCATGGGAGGGATGCTGTGGCTTGGGGGTGGGTTGTGAGGATGTTCGACTTGGGGGGGGTGGGGGGGGTGGAGGCAGTGAGCTAAGGGATACAGGGGTGCCTGTGTCATGTCTCTATGGAAATCAATAAACTCTGCGGCATGCACGCTGCACAACATGTTACACATGCAGACTCACGCACGCTCGCACTCAAACATACACTGGGCTTCAAGGGTGAGAGAGGTGAATGTAGAAGATATGGTCAGACACTCTGTTATTATATTATCATTGCTCTCTCTAGTATATTGCCTTATTATTGATTAAGAACTATTGATATGAAGGGCTAAAATATGTCTATGTACTGCAGTTTGTTACATTCAAATGCATTCCAGGAAACGCTAATCAATACAGTAATTTTCTAAACCACTAGTTGATTGATAAGAATATTCAAAAGGTAGATGCCATATAGTCTCTCAAAGGGGCTTTAATTGGATAAGCAAATGCCTCAAACAAGGCAGATTGCTTCTAAACTTCTAGACATGAGCTTCTATCCCTATAAGAGCCTGTATGTGTAGGTGGTAATGACTATAAGTAGTCAGCATTTTTTATGATGACATTAGAGCTTCAGTGGTTTCTGTTGATCTAGCGTAAATAGCAGGCAATGAGTTGTACACACTTGTGGGAAAACGCAATTCATCTGACTACATAGATTTTGCAGCCTAATTAGAATTCACACATTCATCACAGGTCTCTTAAGATGTAGCACCATATGTCTTTTATCCCAGTGTAATATCAGCTTTCAGACACCGTCTGAGTATGCCAACTTAAAGTCCAAGCTGGAACTGTGAATGGTATGCTGAAGACAAAGGTCGCATAAAAGCTCAAATTCAGGGCAACAAAGTCTGAGCACGATGAAACAAATTGTGGAATTCAATGCAAAGAGGGTGCCCTGAACATAAATAAATAAATAACCAAACAAAAACAAAATAAAAAAGCTCAGATTTTTCACCATTAAATGATAGCCTGAAGGTGTATGTCTGTGATGAAGAAATGCTGGCAGGTGCTCTCCTCCGTGATTAAATATTCGGATGGAGAGAGAGGCAGAGGTGATATGCACTGCAACCCATGCCCCAGGAAATAGAAATCATGAGCTGCTTAAAACAATAAGGTTATCTTTGACCAAAGTTGCTCAATAAAAACACAGACGGAAGAGAGGTTGCCACTGCCAACCAAACACTAGAGAAATTGCAAGAGAAGTTGTAAAAGAGATATTTTATTGCAGGTAAAATACTGTATCTATCTTGAACCTGTTCAGCAAGTGAAATAATTGTCCTTATGAATCTACCATGCTAATGGTAGACTGAGCTACCCAATTAAAACTCACTACTAATGAGATCTTACTCTACCCCTATAGGCCTGCCCATTACTGGAATACTCAATTTAGTACACATAACTTGAAAACGGATGGGTAGATTTTCTTGAAACTTGGAAGTCAAGGTCTGACTTGTAGCAAACTTACATTAGAACGGATGACATGAAACCTTGCGTGAATAATCAAGGCTGTCCCAAAGCGATGAGTCACTTTTGGTAAAAAAAAATGTCAAACCTTCATGGTCACATAAGGGCATTGTATCATGAAGTCTGAAGCAAATGATCAGTAAACTACACCATACAGATTGATTTTGAACCGTTGCATCCAAAAAGTCAAAGGTCAAAGTCACAAAAGAGATGTGGAACAATACAAGATGGCATGGCATGGGAAGTGTTATTTTAACAGCATACATTTCAATTCCATTATAGAACACAAACCACTGCAGCACACTATATCACTACATGCTACAGTATATTGAACTAGACAAGTGTGCTTCTCTGAGCACAGGTCTCCGTCAGGCTGGGTTGCCTAACCAGGGCCTGCAAACTTTGGAAGTCCAAATCCAATTGGAATGGGATCTGAGAAAACGTGGACTGTTGAATCGACAGCATGATGCAGATGTGAAAATGAGGTTCTTCCTTAATTGGCCTACTGTGAGTGTGCGTGTAAAGTTGCACAGCATATGGCAGAGCGTTAATGAGTTGTGGCATGTTTTGCAAAATGGGTACAGGTGTACCAATTTGGGTGAGGTTTGGACAAAGTAGTTCGGTGGAAGTAGTAGCAAAAACTGTGTTTCAAAGAAAATGAAAATATAGTGAGCTGGAAATTGGCGTGGCCTATTTGGGGAGTTGCGTTATGATCCAAAGAATACAGGGGAATTTGATTGTATTGAGAGTTATAGGCCAAAAGGGTGAATCGGCCTGTTATAGCAACAGTGGGGCCGATTTGAAAAAGTAGAAGTTTTCCTCAGTAGTTCAGTTCACTTTTTCTTTGCAACCCATGTGAGAAGGTAATATTCTATCACTGGTGAACATATTTTTGTTTTGTTTTTGTTCTCTTCTGCCTTTATTTGATAGGCACAGTTAAGCTGACAGGAAATGGGGCGAGAGAGATGGGGAGTGACACGCAGCAAAG
Source organism: Electrona antarctica (assembly GCF_951216825.1). NCBI lineage: Eukaryota > Metazoa > Chordata > Actinopteri > Myctophiformes > Myctophidae > Electrona > Electrona antarctica. Next base: position 18,730,527 of record NC_136792.1, on the reverse strand, counting down.
GTCATCGGGATCGGGAGTTGAACGCTGTCAGGCTGGATTAGCAGCCTAGGTGCCCGGACCGGTAGGCCAGCCCGGGCCGTTGAACAATGAACATATGTTACTTTATACATTTTACTGTGCCAAACTGGAGAAATTTGTATTCACAATCACGTACACAACTCATCATATATACATTTCTCTGAACTTTGATCTTTCAAACAGATTGACACCAACAAATTGCCAAATTGGAGAAATCTCATTTCACAAAGCTACAATCCATAACCATCATCCTGGAACCTGTGTGCCTCCCGCTCAAGTGCCAACATTTCTACTTTATTTTGAACAAATAAGGTTTTGCATATTATTCTTTTATTTTGTAATCTTGAATCTTTATTATTTCATGTTCCTTCTTTTTCCTCATTAACAGATAAATCGTCCTGGAGGAAGAAATGCAAAATGCAATGGTATATTTAGTCATTTTCTACAATATTTAGAAATGTTCTACAGTCCTGTACAGAACAATCAGCAATCACTTGTTTTGAATGTTGGAGAGGATGAAAAAAGAAACAAAACAAAACAACTTTTCATCTGATTAAAAAGCTTTACTCTGCTTGATGCCAAGCTTAGATGGCTGTCTCACTGCCAGTCCCTTTGAATCATCTGTGGATGGGGATTGCACGAGCACAGAATCATCTAATGTAGGGAAAAAATGGCGGTGGCGCCATTGAGCCAAGTCACTGAAGACACAAGCAGACTGCTTCATTTGTCTGCCCTTTCTGCCTCAAATTACAGTGGACATCAGAAACGACCTTCAGACATCAGCACAGCCGATATGCTGACAAGGATGCGTCAGAGAAACAGACCAGTGATTAAGATTTATGGAGTGAGACTGCAGTGCATGTCAAGAGCGATAGGTGTCTCATTGACAGTCAAATGACATGCCAAATTAGTTTGCGTGAGGCCATTCCAGTAAAGTATTTCAACTCGTCTGTGCCTTGACACCTGTCGTTGTACGAGAGAGAGAAAGACTGAGAGAGAGAGAGAGAGAGAGAGAGAGAGAGAGAGAGAGGCGAGGAGTTTGCAGCCAAAGGAAACAAAGTGCTAGAAAATGAGGGGACAGTGCCAGCGTCAAATACGGTGCTTATAGTGCAGAACACTAATAAGGAAAGCGTCAGCAAGATGGCAGCAGCAGATCCATTCTCCTCCGGGCTCCAACGTGGCAGTGCCTCTTACAAACTTCCACCGCCGTCTTGCACAATTGGTTCGGTAATTTAAAAAGGTCACAGCGTGGCTCCAGCGTAATTCAATATTCTCATGGTGCTGTATTAACCACATATTTAATCACCCCGGGGTAGCGTGAAGACTGGCTGAACACTGAACGTAAGGTGAAGGAGGGACCTTGAGAGTAAAACATGCATGGGCCTGGGGAGGCAGACTGTCACCTGATATACCTGACTTTTGCAGAGCAACAGGGGTGCCCTGATCTGTCCCCTCACTTCCCTGTCTTTCACATTTTGTGGAAAACAGACAAAAATAGGAATCTGTGTTCAAAGATGGAATTCATACATACACCAGCATTGGTAACATGGAATTGGAAATCGTTGGAGGAAATGTTTCTCAAAAAAGGTAAATAAATGGTGCATTTCTATAGCACTTTTATCCAAAGCGCTATACATAGATATGTATATATATGTATGTGCATTACATTCATCCATTCACACAATCACACACCGATGGCAAAGGAAACCATGCAAGGCACCAACCTGCACATTGGGAGCAATAGGGGTTGATCTTGCTCAAGGACACTTCGACACTAACTCTGGGGGAGCTCGGGATCGAACTGGGAACCTTGCGGTTACCATCTGGCTGTTCTACCAGCCACTCTACCCCAGTCTACCCCTTATACGAGTATATGAGTAGCTCATGACGTGGGAAAAAAAGGAATTACCAGACACAAATTCAATTTGGTTCAATTTCACTGCCGAGATAATCAGATTAAAGGGCAGGTAAACCCTAAAATGCCTTTCAACACTATGAGGCAAACATACAGTACACACTCATACAAATACACTACTCACACGCCTACTGTAGGCACTATAGATATTGTACTACTGCTATACAACTAGACAGAAAGAGAAAGGACTAAATACATACTGCAGGTTCATTGGAAACTAAACTAAATAAATATTTTTCTCCATCCAGAGAAAACGGAAAACATTCAACTCCAAACTGGGGTAAACATCTATAGTAATAATAAACTACTAACCATATAGTATAAAGTATAAACAAAAATACTGATTGAATAGGGCATTGCCTCTCTTGCCTCTCCACATGGAAAACCACATACGAGCTGGGATCAGTTGCATTAGGTCTTTGCATGGGATATAATGTTAAATGAATGATTCTTCACCCTAAGAGGATCAATAACCAGGCAAATTACAGTGAGCTGAGAACCACTTTATCATTTAAATACAATATTACAAAAAAAAAGAAAATACTCATAACTGGCCTGTACTTTAATATGTGCATGATCAAATGGCAAGCTGACATTAATCAGGGCCAGAGACCCGCATTATTAAACTGGATTGCATCTTTATGAATATAATTGTGCAGTAAGCCATTGTCTGGCATAAGATATAAATTGAGAGAGTAAATATGTTGATTAGAGCAAGTCAATGGGTAGCAGACCTGCATCCCCAATTAACTACTGGACAATGCAAAATTATTTATTTATCTTCTCGTCTGTTTCACCTCACTAATATCCCACCCCACGGAGAGGTTCCTGACATTTGTCCCTATACTACTGTATCTCTAATCGCTGTGACAGCAAGAAGACACAGCCAGGAGATGGGGTCATTATCTGTCAACTTAAAATGGTAAATGGTAAATGGTGCATTTATATAGCGCCTTTATCCAAGGCGCTTTACAGAGATTGTGCATCAATTCACCCATTCACACACACATTCATACACCGATGGCAGCGGAAACCATGCAAGGCACCAACTAGCACATCGGGAGCAATTAGGGGTTCAGTGTCTTGCTCAAGGACACTTCGACAGTAACTCTGGGGGAGCCCGGGTTCGAACTGGCAACCTTGCGGTTACCATCCAGCCACTCTACCCCTGAGCCACCGCCGCCCGCCCGTCAACTTGAGAGGAATAATAAAAGGAAGGGCGATCCAAATATGACAATGCCTTTCAAAATGGGTGAAGGGATTCATGGCTTGTGGGAATTGCTTCTATTTACCTACTGTACCTGCAGGGAAGGGAATTAAAGGAGCTGTCATTGAGTATTTAAAGGAAGAGAATTAAAGTCACGCCTGACATTTTCCCCAATTAAGAAAAGACCTGCAGTGGAAACTTGTGACTGTCATTCCTTTGCTACGCTGACACTTTTACCCAAAGAACCATCCACGGCTTACATGTAAAATTCCAGTTTGGTTGACAAGGACTGTCAGTGAAGCTAAACGCCTTGCTAGAGGCATCAAGTGTCTCAAATAATGAAAACAATGTTGTCCCCAAAGCATTAGTGCAGAATACATCATGACAAAAAGGAAATGTCTAATGGGAATAATTTTGTTTATTCACAGCATTTAAATTAAAAGTATAAGAGAATACCACCGAGAGAGATTGAACAGGACACTGTCAACATAGTGCTGACGTAGTTTAGTGGTGAGAAGCTAGTAGTCTGGTAAGCAAAAGGTCACCCGTTCGCACTTCGCAATGTGTGGAAGTGCTCCTTACCAAAAATGTAACCAGCAACCTCTGAGCACTAAGGTCTCCCTCATGTATCCCTTCCCTCAATTACTGTATGCCAAATTTCATCATTATAGCTCTGTCCACATAATATCTCTAATGTCCTGTTTTTGATGATCACCAAGCACAGACCACTATGATTAAAATAGCTACAGTACCACTCACCCTTGCATTCTCATGCTCAAATAAGGATTCACACACACACACACACACACACACACACACACACACACACACACACACACACACACACACACACACACACACACACACACACACACACACACACACACACACACACACACACACACACACACACACACACACACACACACACACCGCAAGCAGCTTGACAAGCAATTTTCTTCCTGGATAGTACGTGCTAAAAAGAAAGTACAAGGTGGAAAATGGAGGCATGTGGTGGTTAACAAAAAAGAATGAGAAGTGAAAAGCAATGGAGGGGCAGTGTAGGTAAGGTACAGAATAGGCAGACGAGGCATGAGCAGCGAGATGCTCCACTAAGCAGTAATTCATGGAACTGTCTTCCTAACTAATGAGCAGAGGGAGAGGAGGGTGATGAAGATAGCACAACTAAAGTGAATCCATGGTGACTGACAATGACAGCCTATACAGCCAGATGCTCCCCTCTCTCTCCGACGGAGAAACATTTCCATGAAATGACTCACTCATTATGAGAGAGAGGACATAAACACTTGATCAACTATAAAAAGAATTTCAGGGAAACTGATGCCAAACATACATTAACAAAATAAAACCTGGGAGATTGTTTCTCTTGGTGAAGTGAAGCTGGGTCGTGAGTCTCTAATAGAGAGCAAATTAAGGTGACCGATAATGTTCATTACAATACATGCTTATTGCAGTCACTAGTACTGTAGATCCATATGAGAGTACAGTCCTCAGGACACAAAGAGGACTTACAGGAAAGTTATACCCCACAGGCATACAGTACAAGATTTAGCAGACTGGTTGATTCACTGTTTTATTTTGTGGTTTATTAATTTTCCCTCCCTCAAATTTGATCCAAGGTATATTGCCTGTGAGTATTTCATTTGAGGAACAAATGAAGATTCTGTATAATCCAAAAACATCAAAGCAAAAGATTGATTTAACTCGAGACCGAAGTTAAAAGCAAGGTGTCAGCTGCTTAAAATCAAACAGACAATAAGTCTGTTTGATTTTAATAAAAGAAGGTTTCCATAGACAGAAGAGAATGACAAGTGTGGACAGGCAGAAAATGGAATGTTGACAATGGAGGAGACTTCATGCCAGTTCATTCCGGTGATGTGCTCGACATCCAGGTCTTACCTGGAACCAGAGAGCCCTCCAGCATTTGGCACTGGGCCAGCCTGAGTAGCACCATCACGAGGAGGGGTGTGGCCCCTGACCATGTGACACGCATGACGTTGCTCACTGTCCTGGCATCACTGGTGCCCAATCTGTGGGACACGAGATAGAAGACAAAATGACTTGTTAAATTGCTGGAATGTTGATCTTCCCTTTAAGAAAAAACTGCTGTAGGCTTATGTCAGATGTACAACAAGACCCTGTATAGACCCACAACGCGTGTAGTGAAAATGGTTGATAAAGAAATGATGTATTAGCTCTACTAGCGTCTGTGCCCTAAGGATGGCTGTGTCTAAAGTATGAGCTTCATGCTCCGTAGACAGCGCCCCCTACATTTGGTGACTGTGAGAATGACCAAGTTAGCAGTTGGAATGCAGTACAGAGGCATGGTACAGAGTTCAACCAGCTGGTATATTTATTCACCAAAACAAAGACAACGTTCAATTCTGTCAACCTCTTTGCATGGTGGTGTCCAGCATCCCACCCCTCCCTTCCACTTGACAACCTGCAGCCTTTTATACCAAGCTGCAGCTAATGAGCCCGGACTGCTCCATTTACAGGTGTATATTCAGACTCTAAAGTCTAAAACATACTTAAATAAACATACTGTACAATAAATACATACCGGTAAACCCACATCATACCAAACTAACTACAACAATAATGAGTCTGTATACTTTTTCACAATATACTACAACATAAATATCATCAATAGCAAAAGCACATCACAACACCCCTGACTATGGCCCAGCCCAATGTACTGACTGTTAAGCATTTCAATCAAACTGAACAATAAAACACTACAAACATATTGCACTCTCTCCATATTGCACTATAAGGTGAACTGTGCAAATTACTTCACCCAGGATTAATTAATAAATTCGATGTAATTCACGCCAGGATTTCCCCCCGTTCAACCCATATTTTGAAGAGCCAAAACCCGTGACCGGATGTTACAAATATTACTACTGTACTACTGTGTGTGTTGTCGCATCTACTCCTGGTCCCGCGATCGGCGGCGAGAAAGCCTCATCGCGACCATCACAGTGGTCGCGATGAGGCCGTGGAATAAATCTTTTTGACCAGAAATGCCATCTGGGAAAAGGAGGAGATAAAGGCGATTGAAAGAAACAGATAGAGTGGGCGCAGATATGTGCACAATCCAAGATGGTGCGGTCCAGTGTTGTTGGCAACATCAGCTAGCAACCCAATGCTAATGTGAGTAGCATTAGGCTACGACTTGATCGTAGATCTACGTTATTGGCGCTAAGCGTAGTATTTAACGCAGCTATATGGCAATGGCAGGAAGCGTTTTAAAGTGTGCTGTGCAAATGTTATTCAATAAATAAGGGTGTGAAAACAACTCTGTGTAACAGTGACCCAATGCCCTATCCTCTAGTGCAGTGATTCTGGGGGGGGGGGGGGGGAGTACAAGTTTTGCTTTGCGTTGTCACTGAGTGCCGTGTTTACGTTGGCTTTGTGCCGAGCGCAGCGAGCATTCACTGCCGACGATGCATTCACGGCACGGATCATTTTGGACAGCAACATTTAAGTGTTGACCCTTTCTTTGACATGCGTCAGTCCAATTTCTGCACCATGGACAGCGTAGAGTGAAAGAAATAAGCCAAGGATCTTTTTCATTAATCAGAATGATAAATTGTGGACTTGTTGAATGAAACATATGGGCATCAGTTACAAATTAAACATAGGCTGCCTCCCTAGACAAAACTTCATCGATTTGAGTGATTCCGTTAATTTACCATGCAACAACTGCATCACATGAAAAGACAAAGACCTATAAATGCAACAAATATAAACTGAAGAGAATAACCACAACACATCTGGAGGAAATTGATTTGCAGCACAGGTCTATGCCATATACTAGTACGATGGTGTCGCTTGAAAGAAAGAACAGATGCAACATTCACATTTTGCTCCTATGCCACTAAAATGTGGAATGTCCTACCAACAGCCGAAATGTGGATCCCTTCAAAACCGCTCTCAAAGAGCACTTACGGGCGGCTGCAATTCTGATGAATTAAAATGGAGAACCCTTATGTGCTTTTTCTGGTTTTATCCTCTTAGCAGATTTTGTATTACCTTTACTTTCATTGAACTGTACCCATTCTACAAACTGTTAATACCATTTTCAATCAATCAGTTGTTAGTTAGCTTTGTAGTGGTTTAAAGAAAATATCTGTGTGCGTACACACACACACACACACACACACACACACACACACACACACACACACACACACACACACACACACACACACACACACACACACACACACACACACACACACACACACACACACACACACACACACACACACACACACACACACGACCGACAGACTGAATATGGAGATATGGGGATCCCTGATGTCATGCTGATGACATAAAAGATGCAGTTTGCCAAGATAGTGTTAACATAACAATGGTGTTGAGCTTATAGCACGCCTAAAGATATTCCTACCGATCAGAAGTGAAAGCGAAGCACACCGCAAACCGCTGCCAGAAATGCGAGCAAAGTGTTGGGCGAGTGTTGCGTCTCGTTCTCGAAAAGTCCCTGTTCGGCTGAACCGCCGAGCTTTGCATAACATTTCTGCCGTAACAGTATAAATGGAATGACATGACAAGTTGAGCTTGTTGAGCTGCTATTTTGGCTATTTTGGATTTGTTTTTTTTAAGAGTTGCTCCAGCGCCTTCTCTATTCATTACCATGATGTCAGACATCTCCATATTTGGGCAAGGTTTCAGCCCAAGCTGCCTCTCTAGTCTCCATTGACTTTCAGTGTACATTTCTAAAAGCCAATGACCTTCCCCAGATTATATCACACCGCTAAGTTTCAGTCCAATTCAGTTAAATGGGAGACAGATAAAAACAGAAAAACATTCACACACACTTTCATACACCAATGGTGGCGGAATCCATGTAAGGCACCAACCAGCACATCAGGAGCAATATGGGGTTCAGTCAGTGTCTTGCTCAAGGACACTTCAACATTAACTCTGGTCCTAACTAACTAACTCCGTGTTCGAACTGGCAACCTTGTGGTTACTATCCGGCCACTCTATCCCTGAGCCACCGCCGCCCCATTCTTTCTTTCTGGTGTCACAGTATCACAGTATTCTATAGTAACCAATTCAGTTGCAACACTGGGAGACTGACCGAGCAATTCTGAATCATGTTGGGCTTTCAATTTACCACAAATGCTTGAGAAACATTATGTAGTGTCATGTAGTATAGTGTATGACCCAAAAAGACAGAATTGTAGGCTGACCTGACAATGTGCTAGCTATAGTAACAAAAGAATCACACTCGTGTGAAATGAGGGGCGCTCTTGTCATCGTACATCAATTTATGTTAGCGGACATTTGACATTGCTACATAAGGTACATAAGGTGGTCCCTTATTGGTCAAGTGCTCCCACCGACATGTGATTGGTTAGCCGATTTGCTTGTTTACATTATGTCAATGTCAATGGCGTTAAATGTTTTGATGTTTAATTTACGTCATATTTAGCGGAATTCTGATGTAATTTCTCCGTTCATTGTCAATGGCAAATCCTGAGACGTGTGGGGACAAAAGCTGTTTATAGAAGGGGCTAACTAGCGCCCCTTAAAAATCACACCCGTGTAAAGTGAGGGGCGCTCTTATCATCACGCATCATCTCATACTGGCCAATCAGAATGCCTGTTGAATGTGATTGGTTAGCTGATTTGCTCGTCTATACATATGACGTAAATCTTCCCTTAAAAATCACACTTGTGGGAAGTGAGGGGCGCTCTTATCGTCATACATCATCATACATCATCATTCATCATACATCACATTCCGTGCCCAGCCAATCAAATCATCTCAAATTTAGTACACACAAACACACAAAGCTGGCCAATCAAATCATCTCAAATTTGGTACACACACTGGGCATAGTCAATTATGACTTATAGAGAGTGGCAACTGAACTTTTAAGCTTTGGACATGGGGTATACAGTAGAATAGTGTAGGACATGTGGTCTATTAATACAGCAGTAATTAATAGTACAGCAGTAGTGTACTATTAATAGGACATAATATATGCCCCTCTTTTCCCTGAATAATTTCTTTATTTCTCTATGTCGATATTGTATTTTTATTGCAGTCTTGTATCGTGTCATATATTGAAAGCCTCTTAAACTGTTCAGACACGCCGCGAGCTACAGTAGATATAAAACATGACTAGCATTGCAATAAGAGCACCTTTAAGATACTGCATGGCATAGTACAAGCAACATTTACATGCAGATATTTTTTAAATAATTCTATTGTTTTAAAAGTACTGTCAGATGACTGCATGCCTGACCTGATTTGTCATCTGATGCTCCTGACTGTGCTGTGGGAAAATTACATTTAATTTGATGTGCAAACCATAACAACATGTACTAGTACGGGAATAAACAGCAATTACTGCAACTGCATAACCAAAAAAACATTAATGACCCATTTCTAATGACACATCTTTGAAGCATTAGCTTCTCCGCAAAACAGCCTGTGGTGCTTTAATAACAAAAGGCCTGACAATTCTCTGTTGAATTATATGTCAGTGTAATTGTTTGACAATTGAATTTATAATTCATAATCCAGAGACAGCTCAGCCTGTAAGTGCAGAAAAGACTTCAAACCCACTTTCTCTGAAGCAAAGATTCTCATTATCTCTTTTTTAACACAATCATGCTGTCAGTAACACCAAATGCACTCATGCATGCAAATGCAAATGCGCACGCACGCGCACACACACGCACGCACGCACGCACGCACGCACGCACGCACGCACGCACGCACGCACGCACGCACGCACGCACGCACGCACACACACACACACACACACACACACACACACACACACACACACACACACACACACACACACACACACAAAACAAATGTCTCCATGTCAAGTGGATTTGAGACAGGTGAGACAATAGCAGCCGACACCAGCCTCATCACCTTATCGTGGTGACAGGGACCGTCTGTAGCATGGAAATGAATCAGAGCATTCTTCTGATCAGCCATCTGTGGAACAACCTGTTCTCCCCTTGTTTGATTGCATTCACAGGGCCACGCTGACTCTACCGCTCTCACTCTGTCTATTTCCCACTCTCTGTCTTGCTACGGTATCTATCCACTTCAGTTCCGCCTGCTCCTATCCACACCCCCTCTCCAGGGCATGACATACATACATGACATACAGGCAACATGCATCAGGCATTGTACATGCATTGAAATATAGAATGTACATACAGTACATCATAGTATGGAGGGGGGAAACACTACCAAAACTCAGAAAAAACATTCACACATTCTAGACCAGAGTTTTCCTAAGCCTGTGATATTTTTTTCTCGGCAAAAACCACCATGTCCCTTTAATTCATGTTCATATCCTAGACTGAATGCACACTATTTGCCCGTTATTGTTGACACCCTACTCTCTATCTCTCGCTCATGCTCCTGCTTCCCTCGCTCCATCTTTCCATCCCTCCATAATAGCTTTGGAGGAGAAAGAAAGCCATGCAGAAGCATAGCGATTTGCTCAAATGGTTTTTTTGTCCCATCCTATCTGCAGGTGCTCAGTGAGCACTCTTGCACCCCTTTATAGGCATTCCCTGCGCCCAGAATTAGAACCGCCTCTGAATAGCCCGTCTATCAGATCCCAACCACGGGAGAGCTCATTGCCAAAGCATGTGTTATCATCACCTCTCATTCCTTCAGTGTCACAGCAGGGCCAAAGAATTGGCTATTGTATCTGCAGAATTCTGCACAATTGCTCCATCTGCATGTGCTGATGACAAGAGCATTTCCAGCTAACTGCCCAGTTAGCTGGGCAGTTAGCTTAGAGAGCAATACTCTGGACCGCTCTCATCCTGGCCAGCTGAACCAGTAGCATCTTAGTATCTTAGAGGAGCAGGAGAGGCAGGTTATTATACGAATACCTAAGTATTATTACACTCTATCGTCTTCTCACAGGCAATCTGATAAATACCCAATTACTAGCCAGGATAGGGCCATAGCACACAGGTGCTTGGTGAAGGTATTCTTGGGATATGTGGAGTCAATATGGCCTCCTCACCCCAGGAGCAAGTGGTGAGGAACTGGACCAGTACAGCTCATTACTCTGTTCCATTTGATGAATGAATGGACAGAAGGAAGATAGAGGAAGATTTATTTGAGCCCGGCCTATATACCAGGAACCACAAACATGCGTGCGGAAATGCATCACAGTCTAATCAATGACCTCTCCTTGTGCCCGTTTCCATCTAAGGAAATGAGCATGTTTTACAAGGCCTGTTTCACTGGCTTCCTCTGCGTTCAACGACCAATTCAGTCTGAGAAGTATAAAAGGCCCTGATTGTCTCTCTCTGTCTGAACCACTGCAGAATGGATTGAGTCTAATTAAGTAGCCAGTGAGAATACGCAGGACTGCTGCCTCAGTGACCGTCTATGCTCTGACAATAGACACTGACCATCAGCAGAACATTCACTGCTGCCTCAGTGACTGTCTATGCTCTGACAATAGACACTGACCATCAGGACTGCTGCCTCAGTGACTGTCTATGCTCTGACAATAGACACTGACCATCAGCAGAACATTCACTGCTGCCTCAGTGACTGTCTATGCTCTGACAATAGACACTGACCATCAGCAGAACATTCACTGCTGCCTCAGTGACTGTCTATGCTCTGACAATAGACACTGACCATCAGCAGAACATTCACTGCCTCAGTGACTGTCTATGCTCTGACAATAGACACTGACCATCAGCAGAACATTCACTGCCTCAGTGACTGTCTATGCTCTGACAATAGACACTGACCATCAGCAGAACATTCACTGCCTCAGTGACTGTCTATGCTCTGACAATAGACACTGACCATCAGACTGTCTATGCTCTGACAATAGACACTGACCATCAGCAGAACATTCACTGCCCACACATTGATTTTCTGATCCCAATGTTATGTCATTCAAAACATGTGGTTTCCTCATTTCTGTGCGATAGGTCTTGGACTAACATACAAGTCATATTTAGCATCAGATCATCATGAACTAGAACAAGTACTCCTCAGAGCACAGGTCTCCACCAGGTCAAGAACATTTGTTGTGGGCGTGAATTGTTTGGTATTGAGGTTTTGGTATCATAGCAATAGCAGTTAATGGCCAATAGAGAGAGACTTACAGTAGATGGAACTTGTAGTGTGTTGTAGAGGATTTATTATAGGATCACAAATAAATAGAAAATGTGTTTCACATAGCCTCCTGATGGTGCTCTAAAAAGCAGATTTGAGAAAATGCAAGCCCGACGTTTTTCCATGGCCTCTAGGGAGTGTGCATACAAAGTTTTGCTCTGATCAGTGCAATTATAGGTAATGACACATGAGGCTGATTTGAAAAATGTCAAGTAGCATTTCTTCCTCAGCATATAGTGGGAATATGCATGCACAGTTTCACCGCAATCGGACGCTGCATGCGTTCATGAGTTGCGGCCTTTTGTTCAAAACGAGCCACTCCAGCAAACTTTAGATGCCAATCTTAGCCAATCAGGATGGAATATGACTATGAGAAATCAAACAGACCTGTCTTGATCACATGACTATAGAGATCATGTGCACAGATTTGCATGACATTTGGATAAAATTGGAAGGAGTAATGTCCAAAAATGTGTTTTACATAAGTCGGTCTCCTGCATGGTGGCTCTAAAAGGCAGATGAGAAAAATGCCTTTTGTGTGTATACAAAGATTTACACAGATGGGTGCAGCTGATTTGATAAAATGCAAGTGGCATGTCTTCCTCGGCTTAGTGGGAATATGCGTGCAAAATTGTAGTGTTCATGATTTGAGGCATTTTGTTCAAAACAGAGCAGTCCAGAAAATTCTGAAAGAGCTGTTTTGTTTAATGGCTATCGAGATACTGTGTACCAATTTGCGTGATATGTGGACAAAATCTGTAGAATGTTGCAAATTTCGGCCTCCTGGTGGCGCTATAAGAGGACCATGTGAATAATTGGGTGCAGATGTTCTGTTCTGCCATCCAAGTAGTGTGTGCACAGTTTGGCTGCGATCAAGCCAGAGATTAGCTGTCCAAAGACAGACACACGGATGAACGGACAGACGGACAGGGTGCAAAACAAACTCTCCCCATGCCTTCGGCCTGGTGGAGACAACTTAAGTATGAGTATTCAACTTAAGTTGTGGTTCAGAAAGGCGTTTATCAATATTGATCATGCAATATGCTTGAGAGAGTAGCAAGTGGACTTGGTTAAAAAGGTGAAATGTTCGGTATTGGTTGGTAACCTCAGCTGAAACATTCTGGGAGACTCTACTTTACTGCTTAATCTATTTCCCTTTCATCTTCTGCTTTCTTCTAAAGTCTACTCAGAATCTGGTACGCACAAGCCACACGGAGAAGGCAGAAAGTGGTCAAATAACAGCAAAAGCACAGTGGCAAACTATAGAAAAAAATAGGAATTGTAATTTTTTAATATCCAGCATAAAATATGGATAAAGCGTTTAAAACGATTGGGATGCTGTATTAAAACATTTAGCTGGGGAACCCCTGTACCCTGGGGGGGTCCCCGGACCCCACTTTGTGATGTACAGCTTTATGTTGTTGTTTGTTACTGCGAGAGTGAGGTCTAGCCAACAGCAACAGCTTTATAATACAAATTAAAGCAGACAGAATTATTTCATTTGCAAAGCAGAGAAGAGGGAGGAAGGAAGGAAACCACACTACTTTGTTTTGCATTCACATTACCCCCAGTGCACCCTCTCTGCAGGCTGTGGGGGTGGTGTGATGGCCAATTAGCCTCTTCTACGGTTGAAAACTACAAAAAAGTTCTATTCACTTTATGATGACTAATAGGACACTTTTCTTTTTATACATATGAATAGAATCTCAATGGCCCTTCACTGCTCACTATTCTTCTCTACTTCCCTGAAGAGCGGAGCACACCTGGCATGAGCCTTCCTGCTGCTGCACTTTGATCAAAGGCTCTTTCTTTTTAGTGCTGAAAGTGGACCTATTCTATCATCATCATCATCATCATCATCATCATCATCGTCATCGTCATCGTCATCATCATCATCATCATCATCATCATCATCATCATCCTCATCATCCTCATCATCATCATCATCATCATCATCATCATCATCAAAGAGAATAGTCATCAGTTTCAAATTGTACTGAACAGGTTGCAAAGTGGCGTCCACAATGACCTGTCTTCACTGAGGAAATTGTGTTTTACAAGTTTACAATATGAATTATCCACAGTAAATGCAAGAGTATTCATTAGCCACCCACAATGGGGTTAAGAGCATTATGGAAAAAGGGGAATATCCGCACTCATTGTGTTTCAAACACAAAACGTTTGAAACGCTGAGGAAGGCCTGCATGCCGAAGCGCGTTCGTTTCTCTAGATGGACTGCTCATGCTGCATGTGATTTCATGAAATAAAGAAACTCAAACTTTATTAAGAGAGTGTGGATATTCCCCTTTTTAGCATTATGTAATTCAAGTTCAATCTATGGTGAGCTACATTTTCAAAACTCAGGGTCCGAACTCCGGCATTAATGTAAGCCCGTACAAATCTTTGAGAGAGGCTTGTGTAACAAGTAGCCTACTGATACATCTCCAGTACAGAGATCAGCTGAAGGAGAGAGGGCAAAAGGACCGCACGCACTCTATTTGATGAATCATCCGCTGCAGCTCACTGAAGTAGGAAATTTGTTCATCTCACACTGAATAACCATTAAATAAACCATTTTGTCAGGGGGCTGAGAACATTATGGGCATGAATAAAGCATTTTTCCACAGGATACGTGCAAAATGGTCAAAATTTCGCTACACAGAACTCAAACAGCAGAGGAAATAAGTAATGCTCTAAACAGAGACTGGGGGAAAGAGGAAGGAATGGAAGGGAGCAAGACACGTAGACAAATCTCCTTAAGTGTGTTTTGTAGTGTTGTGCTATGTCATTGTCATGTTTGTGATGGATCGCTCCGCTGCCTCTCAGGCCCTCTGTTCCGCATGTCACTACGAATACTCCTCCCTCGTAAAAATGCCAGTGTTGGATTAAGCATCTCACGTTTACAGTACATTATTTCCCCTCACTTCATTACAATAAAAGGATTAACCTGCCGCCATGCAGAAAAGTGATTGGTGGGGAGGGGCGGGTGGCATGTGGCTGAACTGTCCTTCCCCCTTACTGTCGAACACCTCTCGTGTGCCTCTCCAAGTCTTGCAACTAATCATCCTGCATTCAAACTCCTCTGGGGGTGGGTCATAGCAACAAACTAGGACAAGGAATACAAATCGTAAGCTATTAGGACACACAGCAGTTGACTTACATAATAGCACATGCCCCATTTCATTTCACACAAATTGTCTGGCTTCCGTCCCTTCTTCTACGTATATGTCAACGTAAAGATTGTTAGAATCAAGAAACGAGTAACCTCTCAAATGGTGCACCTATATTTCTCACCCTTTGACCTATAGACTAACTGCCTTTCCTTCCAACGTGCAGTAATAGACTTTCAAGTTCATATTATATGATAGGGATAAACCTTGCTCATTCTAAGGTGTTATGATGGACGTGTGGGAAAAATCTAAATTAGAATGAAGCACCGCAGCATGACAGTGGAGATGGGCCTACTCATACGAGTCCCCTCCACAGCCATCCATCTTCTCATGTATGTGATCTGTGATAAATTAAAAGCTGATTATTTCCTGGAGGGAGAAGTCGAGTGCTTGGCCTCCGGCCCCCTTTCTGGCGGTGATGGATTAGGCAACTGCCTACAACTATGGACCTGTCCCCACTGACTGCAGGCATAAAAAAACACAGACGCTGATGCCACAAGCTTAAGTGCTTCCCATCAAGATGCAATCTCTTAATTTATTTGAATCACAGCCCTACCAGCTCTTTAAAATACAATTCCATTCTTTTCTTTGTGAGATAGTCAACAATTTTTTTTGTTTTTTTGGTTACAGTATTATATCCATATAAACATCAGCTGAGTGTAACGTAAATCCATATACTAATAGGCCGATGCCCATTGGGAACAATGCCTGTTGGAAACAATGCCTGTTGGAATGGGAATGCATTGCCCTTTGGTTATGAAATACTCGTTGTCAGAATACCTGTTGTCAGGGTACCCATTGTCATTCTTAGTGCAGTACCTCATCATCATAATAGTATCTGGAGGACAGTAAAGAGGTCAGTAGGCCTACTACTTTAACATCAGGGATCTCTTAAATTAACTATGCAAATTAAATTAACACAGACACATACAGATATCTCCATATATGGGTTGAAGAGACAGTGGTCTGTATAAACAGGGTCCACTTAGCTGCAATATACATGTTTAGGTTCATTTTAAAATCTACTCAGCTCAGGCTTTTGTGAACACCAGACAGTGTCAGTTTTTAAGTTGCTTGATTCAGTATTTAGATATTTGATATGCTACCATGTTAGACTCATTTAAAATACCTGTCCTTGTTTCTGGCGACTGATTTTGTCCTTCAAATTTGTGAGGGGGCAGTCTTTTTCCATATATATATATTAAAAAGAAAAAAAGCATATAACAAAATGAGTTATGACGTTACAATGGGTTTGTAGGAAGGACAAATTGAATATTAAACATGTAACTACTGAATCAAGCAACTTAAAAACGGTCTGGGGTCAGTGAACCCAAACATGTTTGAAAGTGAAATATCTCTTTAATCAAAGGGAGTAAGTATGTGTTTTATGTTTTACAATCCAGTGGTATCCAGTGTATTAGCCCTACTTAGCCATAATATGATATGCACCAAAGACAGCATGAAGGGCACTGCAGACAAGCTGACTATGCCAGTAAGAAAATTAATGTCTCCTTATGATTGCAGTCAGACTGTGCACTGGGCAGCGGCAGGTTGGAGAGTCCAGGAGTTTCTGTGAGGCAGAGATTTTTACATTATAGGTGTCTGAACCATTTTCCGTAGGTCAGCATCATTTAGAAGGGCTACGGCGCAATTTGTCTGTTCTGGTTGGCTCTGCAGAAGTGGGAACAAAGGCGGTCAGTCTGGCTATTGTCCCCTTTTGTGTCCCATATGCCAGAAGTCTGCTGCACAAACAATACAGCAACTGCCAAGACCTCAACGGTCATTATCTGGAGTAGAATCACTGTCATTATCTGCTGCAATCATAACTCTAATTACAAAAGTTGCTTTGTAAGCATGTAGATTATGCAATGTTAATTACCCGTGCACAAAGCAATGAATGCATGTTCAAAATGCCATTGGCCGTTGTGTCCCTTACAAAGCATCAGACATTCTACCCTCTGCCATATGCTGAGATATGCCAGGTCCCTCCGTGACTGGCTTAAGCCCTGGTGGCATAATCACATAATTTCTGTCATTAATAACACCTCATTAATAATAGTAATTCTAATGAATCATCCTTAAGCCATTGAGACCTGGAACGCATCCATGTCACGTTAGCGTTTAACCACATTAACCATTAACCCATTTTGGGGCGGGAACCCCTTTTGGTGTTTTAAACATTATGTTATAATTTAGCTATTGAAAAATAGCAGATCTACAAGCTCATAGCGCGCCACCGAGTGGCGCGCTATGAACTTGTAGGTCTGCTATTTTTGAAAAATCGTTAAAATGTGCCTCAAATCTTTCCGAAAATTGTCATGATTTAGAAAACTTTTTTTTTAAATTTCGACGTCAGGCCTGAATGGGTTAACCATATCATGTGACATTAACCAATGTGCCCGTATGCATAGTTCAAATTGATGAACCCCATCCCATAACTGCTCCATCTCATTACTCAGTCTCTGACTTGGCACCTTCAACTGCAGTTACTGTAAGGCTTTTGAACATTAAGTATTTCTTTAGAAAGCGTGGTTTTGGGACAGTAGGACTCCTTTTTGAGCAGTGCAGCCGCTCCGATGCACAGCTTTGTGTGTATGTCTGTCTGTCTGTCCGTTTGAGCACGGAATGTGCTCATATGATTGGACATCATGTTGTTGACATCATCAGATGTCATCATTGTGATGAAAGGCACCGCTCACTTCACCTAACAATGAGTTAAAAGGTACAATAGTATGAATTAACACTGAGGATTGTACTGGGTTTCAGTTAAAACCCTGAAATTAGCCTCAGCGCGACAGGCCGTCAGTTCAAGGTTTTACAGATAAAACCTGAACTATACACTGACTTTTACTGTCAAACTCAAGAAAATGGCCATTACATTCACAAATAATCCCAACATTAAGCCTGTTGCGTACAAAGAAAAGCATAGTGGAGGTGTTTGCAAAGTATTTCCATATGATTTGATTGATGGATTTGAAGGATGCTTAGGAGAGTGTACTTATGAAATATCAACGATTTCAGGCTAGGGCTAGACACAAGATGATTTTTCCCTGGGAATAGCAGCCGCTGGCATTAATCACTATAAGCCTGCACTTTACCAACGCACTCTGGCAAATTAAATCCCCAGAATAATATCTTTATCATCGCTGTATTTCTGCGCTCTGACACAAGCATCTATCTGGCTTTGGAAAGCAGCGATGCAAAGCCTGCCAACTCAGACCTAAAACCATAGGGCAATAAAAAGTGACATCAGGAATGGGAAAGTTAATAGTGTGTTTCAGACGCATTTTGTAGAGGGCAGGGCTACCAGAGGTTTCTTTCACTGTAAGTGACAGCAGCTGGCAATGTCCCGCTGCCTACCATATGCCCTTTTGAATTCCAAGCTGCAGTATTAAATAGCTCATAGATACAGTAGGGTTTCTACAAGACTATATGCGGTGTATACATTATTGTGGTAAATTACTGAAGGACACATTGGCATTAAAGTCAGCTTACAGATCATTGTGGTTGCAGCTTTTGTGTATTTATTATTTACGTATCAGGGATGATATTGTAATATTTACTTTTTAGTTCTAATGCAGCCATTTTTAACTATGTGAAATTTCAGGGCAGCTGGCAGAGAGTGCGCTGCCGCCTGAAGCTATATAACGGAAGATACTGTAGATAGAAAATGTCTGGAGGCAACCGTCAAACTAGGCTAAAAGCTAATTATATTTCCCTCTCAACATCACTTTCACAATCCATGTTCTCTATGTGACTTCTTAAACTGACATATTTCTTATTCACGTCAATTGCGTCTTATCAGTGTCATCTAGTGTTATCAGAGGCTAGTAGTCTATTATGGCATATCATAATAGGCGATTATAGAGGGTGGGTCGATGGTTGACGGAGGACGTCACAAATGTAGCATGCAGACTTGTGAGGCACAACGTTGCTCTGATCCGCACCAACCTTGGAACAAACACTGGTCATCAGAATAGCCACACCAGGGGCCAGGGGGGAGGGGGGCAGACCATTGTAAACTTGTAGGAGATCTACAAGTTACAATGCTTCTCAACACAACGTGTTGCGAGTTATTTTTGGCGAAGAGATTTGGTGTAGAGGGGGAAAAACAAATGAGGGGACCATGTGCTTTACTAAAAACGTTGAAAATTGTGACACAGACATGCCCAAAATAGATATTTTAACTACTGCATAGAACAATATAGTTTTAACATACTGTAGCTTAAGCCTTGGCTGAAAACAACTATAGACTATAGCTCAGGAAATGGATTGGCTTAATCCATGACTATAAAACTTTAGAGTCTCTTTTGACCTCATAAGCACATTCAACACACAATAGATGATGTGCCACAGTAGTGGCTCCAGCAAACACACACAAACATCAGATCTGTGATATGGAATATTAAAAACTACATGGGGGGAGGGGGGCAGGGGGAAGGAAGAAAGAAACAGCAGCCTTAGAAATTAGAGCTATAAACAATAATAATAATTTAAAAAGAAATCCCTACAGATAGTAAGAACATGATGGGACTCTCTAGTTTGACAAACAGGAGCACTGGTGCTAATCATGTACATTGTTCAACAAGCCTTTGACATAACAGGACTGACACTGTCAGCCTTCAGCAGAGCACATCGTGTCTCCATGAGGATTGTTTTTATCACATTAGCGGCAGAAACAGGCATGCAGATAGCAACAGCTAGCATGTCACAGTGACGCAGACACACAATCACCAATTAAAGCTATCACGAGCCCTGTAATTAACAAGACTGACTGATTTGAGCTTGTGTAAAATGCATTCATAGAACAATTAACTAGATTAGTCCTAGATTATACCAATATGTGCCATTCATCTAATTAGCTAACACATCCATGAATTATAATTAAAGTGAATACATTTTGATGATACCCCAAATTCACAAGATTACAATGCTAGGTTCTTGTTAATTAGAGCATTCATACATTGGCAGGCAGGGATCATGTTCAGCTCACCAGTCCCTCTGCCAATTAATGTTTAAAAACTTTAAAATGGGCAAAAACTTTGCTTCTCCTACAGTTGGAGTAGCCTGGTTAATAAACCAGACCGAATCAGCCGTTGGCAAAACAAAATTGCCTACCAGCGGATTACGGTCTGGCGAGGCTCAGTAGCACGCCTCTTTCCTACAACCGAGAACAGGTCGGACCAATCGGGACACGGTATGCAATATGGGCGGGCTTTGGTACAGTGACGTTCAATGCTTGAGACTTTTGACTGACAGTAGCTCTGACCAATTGCGTCAAAGAGAAAATGTTTGAACCCGCCCCCCGGGAAATGAAATCCAAGTGGAGCCAGCCCAGACTAATATACCGCGACAGTGTTGTGTGATATTAGTCTGGCTTATTAGCCAGGCTACAGTTGGAGGCCATCGATATTGTCCTTTTCTTTTTGCTGAGGTTTGCGTGATCTGCGCAAAAGGACAGGTTTTAAACATTATGTTATAATTTAGCTATTGAAAAATAGCAGATCTACAAGCTCATAGCGCGCCACCGAGTGGCGCGCTACGAGCTTTGTAGGTCTGCTATTTTTGAAAAATCGTGAAAATATTTATTTCAGAAAACTGGAGGATTTAGAAGGATTTTTTTAAAATTTTGAGGTCAGGCCTAAATGGGTCAAATAATAAGGGACAATATTGGTGGCACCCAACTGTATGTTTGTGTGTGATGTGTGTACACACACACACGTGTCTTATCGGCCCAGCTTTCCTCCAGTGCACCATTACACAGAAGCTGTGTTGTTTCCTTTTTGAAACATCCCGTTGTTCTCTTATCCCACCTCTTTTTGTGGAGTGAAACGATACAACAGCAACCGCCAAGTTAAATTGGCAATTACAGTGCCTGTCATCCATACTGCTACTCCTCTGTATTTGTTTACAGAACCCTTACAAAGGGACATTTTTCAGATTCCTGCCTCTGGATTTATCTTGACTGTAGCAGGCAAACAGTGAAAGCTGAGCTGAATATTCATGCATGGCTGTTGTTGTGGAAGTCTTCCACATACTTTGGTTGAATTAACTGTGCACACTTGTGCTCAGCAAAGTTGCATTGCAGGGCTTTCTGGACCTGCTTTAGATTATCTGAATGAAATTCACCAATATTTAATTTGTTGTCAGGATCTATAAATTCACAACTAATGTTAGGGATCGATGTGCTTGACTTTGACTAAGCATCTAGACGAATAACGGTTGAGTGCCTTTCTAATCGACAAATCAAAATACTAGGTTGACCTAAATTTACAGGCACATATCATGTTTCTATTCCCTGAACGATGCTGAGCAGTTACATAGTATAGTAAACTTGTCAATATACAACTGCCTGGTCTACTGTATGTTATATATGTGGGCCTGTTATTATTTAAATTAGATTTAATTAGATTTCTCACTGTCAAACCCAAGCTGACAGGACCTCAATGCAGAAGGTACTTTTATTCCCTGAATTAGCTTATTGGGCTGCATATTGGGGCTGCATTACTACCAGGCATAGTGCCACAGTTGCCACTCAACAACTGAAGGGACTAAGAAACTAAGTTGCCTCTGAAGGTCAATTTAGGGAACAAAACTACCTTCTGCAAAATAATTATGCAAATATAGGCCTTCAAACATTTTGAATTGCTATAAATAACATAGGCCTACAAACTATACTACTATAAAAATCACACTGTGTGAAGTGAGGGGCTCATACGTACGTCATCATACTGTACATCATCTCATTCTGGCCAATCACAATTTTTGTCCTCACTTTTGTCTTCAATGTTTGTGTTTACACAGACCCTCAAAGCTGGACATAGGATTCCCTTGATATCAATCCCTAACCTTGATACCGCATACCTTGACTTCCTCTCAACATGCACGCAAGCACACAACAGTGCAGTAGTACAGACATGCAAGGCTTTATGGTGTATTGTAATAGTGAGGAAGATATAGCTTATATCCTAAGTCAATATATCGCCTATAGCCTATTAGAGCATGCAGAAGTCTGACCCTTCCTGCAGGTCTGCAGGCATCAGAAGCTATGACCTTATTTATTATCACCATGTCATCTAGAGACTAAATTCTAGACCTCTGTGACAACGGAAAAGTGTCTGTAGGATAATGGTGGTATACGTGGCAGGTTTTAAAGGTGTGAATGGGATTTTGAAGTGGGGTTTACATGGGCAGTCAATTCAATTCAATAGTCAATTCAGCTTCATTTTTCCTTTGAGACTCAATGCAGTAATTTTGAGAGATGAGATGGTAATGGCTAAGCCATCCATGTCTACAAAATAACCTCTCCCTCCTATACACAGGTTTAATGTTTGTCTTCAGTTCAATGTTTGTTTTGTAAATGCCAACAATGAAGGGAAAATGTACGTCATAATGTGCCTCATTACGTCATATTGTCTCTTTATTGTTAATGGCGTTTAATGTTTGTGCACCGTTTGTTTTACATCACCATTACATCACCATTACATCACCTATAAACACTGCACACTTGAATGAATTCAATGTGCTGTTCAGGAGAATAGTGATTAATTTAACATACTGTGTTCTTAATTATTAGTGATACGCCCTTGATAGTAGTGGTGGTGGTAGTAGCAATAAATCTACTATACTACAACATGCAAATTGCCACACTACTAATAAATATAGTTGCAAACAAAATCTGCAGATGGCTTCACTTCAAATCTTGTCTCTCAAGCACCTACCGTACTGTTTAATAAAGTAGATCTATGCTGTACTTGCCTTTCAGAGTGTGACCATTACAATTTGTGATAAGCCATCAAATCAACTATGAAATATATTGTGTGTCTGCCTTAATGCAACACTGGCAATAAAAAAGCACATAATGCCATGATAACTGCAAAGTTATGAATGGTTCCTCCTGTTATTATATTTTGCCTGAGTTAAAAGCAGAGCTCTTTACCTGCTAGAGGCAACACAAGTTGGGAACAAAAGTTGACATCAGTCCATTAAACACAAATAGAGGATAAGCAGCTATCCGTGTTTCCCAGACAACAGTGTAGTTTAGTTAGTGACATTGGTCTTGTCCTTCCACATAAATGTCTTCAGGAAAATACTATGGAAAAGAAAATTGCCTTTTTACAGCTCTATTTAATCTATACAACAAGCAGAAGAACCCCCCCCCCCCTCCCCCCGAACTAAAACACCCGTAGAAAAACTTTTAAATCACAGATACAGTAGGCCTATGTCTTTCTTTATACAGACTAGGTTTAGAAGGTGGAATGTAATGCCTAGTTAAACATGGGGTTCTGATAAAGGAAATAAAATGCTATTTGAGTGCAAAATGTAAAACACACAGAATGTGTGAGACTTGTGAGAATGTCAAGGTGTATATAAAAGATTCATTCCATTCATGTCCCTCAAACCCTAACACCAACATTAAGGAAGGCGAGCCCATCAGTAACGTGTGTGTGTGTGTGTGTGTGTGTGTGTGTGTGTGTGTGTGTGTGTGTGTGTGTGTGTGTGTGTGTGTGTGTGTGTGTGTGTGTGTGTGTGTGTGTGTGTGTGTGTGTGTGTGTGTGTGTAGGGGGGGGGGGGGGGGGGGGGGGCATGTGTGTGCCCACCAGGATGTATGAGTGTGTATTCACTGTATCAAGTGCACCTGGAGGCAATTTCTTTTTTTCAGACATTTTTCTTTTTCATGGCAACCACAAAAAATTGCTTCAATTATATTCTCATGGGTATCTCTGAACACTCTTATGGATCCACACACGCCCACAAGAAAGCAGGCGCGCGCACGAGTGTATGTCTGCGTGCGTGCATGTGTCAGCCAAAGCGAGAAAGAAAGAGATTCTCTACACATACTTCGTACACAACACACAGTCGAGAAGAACAAAATCTAGTCAACAGACATATACAACAGTTCATTCCTGTCTCCTGAACCCTGATGTAGATAGATGTCCCTAGCTGCTGATCCTGGATCTGCATTAGGTTATTACAATAAGCAGTGTGGCCCACTAGTATTCAGCCTCACAGCAAGAGGAAGGCAGGGCAGCCTGGGAGGAGAACTACTCTCCCAGCCCTGCAGGGAAACGACCCCGACATACTCATCTGTCTTAGTTACACCACAGTCAGACCCGCACGCACGCACGCACGCACGCACGCACGCACGCGCGCACGCACGCACGCACGCACGCACGCACGCACGCACGCACGCACGCACGCACGCACGCACACTCACACACTCACACACTCACTCACACACACACACTCCAGCATGTTGTTATGATATTACATTAAAGGAACTAACAGAGTGCAACCGGAAATATTGAAGGTATCATGGCGGACGAAAAATGAGATGGGACTGATGAACATAATGGATGACAGATGTATTGAGGGTGCTGTGGAAGGCTGTTTCGATTTCAGCCGATGGCAAGGGCGCACAAGGTTAGTAATGACCTTGCGCTGAGGCAGCCGAACTCTGACCCCGGATGTCAGGTGGAGGTGAAGCGGCGAGGCGGCGGAGGGTGGATCAGGTCACCAACAAAGATGAGAATTCTGATGGGGGGGTGGGTGGGGGGGTGGGGGGCTGCGGACAAGGGCGTCGCTACGGTGAGCTCTCACTCAGTCACCCCAGAGCTGGCTGTGTTTACGGAGCTGTCAGTCACATGGGGAGGACTGTCCCCAGGGACAAGGGCCACCAGGGCGATGAGAAAATAATAGCTCCTTCTGTCAGAGCTCCAAGGGACAGGGGCCTGATGGACACCGTTGGGAATTAGAGCCAGCCCCCAGGACAGGTCCTGTGCGACGCTTAAATATAAGCTTGATGGCAACATGCACGCGTGTGCGCGCATGCACGTAATGTTGGTGATACTTAATAGTAAACGTTTAAAGTTAAGACAATTTGGTTTCGGGGAGATCTCCAGGTCTTTAGAACAAAACAAAGTGAAAACAATCGTGTTTTGTAGGTGCATGGCCTAGAGGCCTCTATAGCAGAGAGGAACAGACTTGCACTTTCTTCCATCTGTTTCCTCTTAACGCTGTGCTAGGAAATACAGCCGCACTGTATAAATGAGGTATAGCCCTTAGTGATGAGCAGGCGAGAAATGAAAACCACTGCTCTGTCAGTAAAATCAGACTTTAAATCTGGATGAACCGCCATTAAAAAGAGTGAAAGATAGCCTGGTGGAGCTCATCATTAGTACAAATGCCCAGAAATCATGGGGTAGCATCTGTTTTCTGCACATCCTCCAGCATCAATCCTCAAAGCAGCAGGCCTGAGGGAGGAGGACCTAGCAAGGGATATTCCCCTGTCCCTTACCATGAATAACAATCTCTACCTCCAAGTAATTAAAGGGGACAAACGACGGCCACAGGGCCACACCATCCCGCCATTACGCAAAGCATCTATTGCACAAAGAATGTGTATACACACATAAACAGATAGAAATGGGCTCTTTGCACGCTACAGCCTGTCCAGGACGTGTAATGGCCATTGATTTTGTTTGAGGCCTGGGAGGGTGCACATTATGCCATACCTATTACACAGATTAATCCATGTATCTTTTTATCCGTCTGCCTTAATGCAGTGCTTGCACGTTCAATGCTTTTTGTTCTCGGCTGCCTCAAAGAGGTTCTCTGTTGCCTTTTGTCTCTGCTGGAAGCCTGGTCCCCAACTCCCCATGTGACCACATGCTGAAACTTTCACTCATGGCCTGATCACTGCTGCAGTCTACTGCTGATCCTGCATACCTCCTGCCCTCCAGAAGCCACGCGGCATAGATAGACAAACACAAGCACGCACGCACGCACGCACGCACGCACGCACGCACGCACGCACGCACGCACGCACGCACGCACGCACGCACGCACGCACGCACGCACGCACACACACACACACACACACAGACACACGCTTAACATAGTAGCAAATGTTTAATTTAACACCAAGAGTGCAAGAAATTACCTATAAGGTTTTCGTTCTGCAGAGTGAAATTAAATATCCAATATTTTGCGGTGTGCTGCTGTACAATCCCATTGAATGCTGAAACATATACATGATGTGTGCATAATATTGTACTAGACAGATTTAATAAAACACATGCTGGTGTACATACACCATGAATATCCACAGGTATGCAAACACACCGTAAATGACATTTTACGGTTGCAAAATAAGAACAGAGCAGACGTCTGAGACATAGCCTATAGATCGGCCAATTGTGTACTCTACCCGATCCGGCTGGGTGCAGCTGGGTATTGACATCAAACAGACAGCCCTGCTGAGCACGCACAATCTCTGCCACCATGTTTGAGGATATTGCTTGAGACAAACAAGCGTATGTAAATAGAAACGGTGGGGGGGGGGACTCTGAGCCGATGTGGACACCGCACAAAGTGACCTTGGAAGGTTTTTGTTCTTTGATTGTTCTTGATGGATTACTTATCCAGCCATATTGCTATGCTGTGTTATCACTTATCAGCCCCCGTTGCCTGTGTGATATATATGTTACATGGACCTGGAAGTACATGTCAGGACTAGAGACAGAGTGTTTCATCCCTCAGTTGAGTTATCATGTATTTTACTCTGGAACTAGATAGCAAGAGTGCAAGTTAAAGATCACCGTAACCGCAAGGAAGAGGCTGAGAGAGAAGAAAGTACAGCAGGAGGTAAAGGGTAATGTGAAACGTAGGGCACTGCAATTCCTGAGAGTCGTTTTGGCTATAAGCGGCTCGCAGTTCTCTCAGCTTCACCCCGACTCTTAACTGTAGGAAAGTCCTACATCAGAAGACAGAAGAATACCCAACTACAGCTGAACACCTCCCACTGGGACCCCCATACAGCTATCGAAGCACACTTTAACAGATATACCACCAAAAATGCTGTATAGTTTGAGGGGTCAACGTGCCGATGCGGAAGTCTAGGCGGGAATGTAGTTTTGGGCAAACGGTTGAGTAAATCACAGACGTATGGGGATAGGGTAGCCGGGGATTCTGCTGAAGTTCTGTCCGTATACAGTACGTATATAATTATGGCGTGAGCACTGGACCAGTGCAAAGCCCTATTAAAATGCAAGGAATTATTTATTAATTTTACAACAAATGTAATAAAAATCACACCCGTGTGAACTGAGTGGTGTAAGGTTTTATATAGCATGATCAACTGTGGTATTATATAGCCTGATCAGCTCTGATCTGACGTAATGAAATCACACCCGGATGTGATTTCACAACTGGCTTTTTTTGTGCAGAAAAAATGAGCATGGTTGCTACGGTCATCCAGTTCACCCGGGTGTGATTTAATTACGTCAGAAATTATTTTGAACATAGCAACCATGCTCATTTTTTTCTGCACACAAAAGCCAGTTGTAGGAGTGGTTTACACCACTCAAAAACATTTCTGCATAGATGACATCTGACATCTGCATAGATGCATATTTCAGCATGCCTGACAAAGAACTCCATGTATGGGCATAAAAGGGACACAGACATAACAGGGTGGGTCGTGCATTTCCAACTTGTATCATTCCAAGTAGGCCAGTGCCCAACGAGCACCGCTCTAGTTTTGTAAACTCTTTGAGTTAAATGAACACTAAGGATTTAAAATTATAGTTGTCCAATGCAAAACTGTTACTGGGGCTAATTAGTCCACACGTTTATCTTTTAAGGCCCAGTTCAAACCAAATAAGGGGTTTTGTATCGTGGTCAGAGATGGAAACATATCCTCTCTGTATCACCAAGGACACTATATATACACTACACTGTAATAC
The DNA here is from genome assembly GCF_951216825.1 of Electrona antarctica. Classification (NCBI taxonomy): domain Eukaryota; kingdom Metazoa; phylum Chordata; class Actinopteri; order Myctophiformes; family Myctophidae; genus Electrona; species Electrona antarctica. Next base: position 18,702,278 of record NC_136792.1, on the reverse strand, counting down.
ACACGTAAAAGGGAAGAGATAATACTCTTGTGGAAGAGATAAGACTCCTTTTCCAAAGGAAAATTATCATTGGTGTTGTGGCAGCCACCTGTTCCATCACTTTCCATTTCATAATCTGTGGAGCTTTATAGAGTATCAGTATAACTAGTGAGACGCCCTGAGGGCGAGAAGCACGCATCCGCCTGGGTGACAGCAGACTGCTGGTCTGGCGCTTTGGCATGGGTGGTCAGATCAACATGTGGAATTAATTCTGTACTGGCCATATATGGAGCGTGTCTTGAGTGTACAGGGTTTGATGAGGTCAGATATGGAATATGGAATGTCAAAACAGGTCAGCTCCATATGGAGATCTACGGGTGGCAGCAGGGGCAGTGTCTTAGGTGTAGAGGTTTTGATGAGGTCTGGTCATATATGGAGCGTGTCTTGAGTGTACAGGGTTTGATGAGGTCAGATCAACATATGGAATGTCAGAACAGGTCAACTCCATATATGGAGATCTAAGGGTGGCAGTGGGGGGAGTGTCTTGACTTGAGTGTACAGACTACAGAGTTTAATGTGTGCCCATGGGCCGGGCCTTAATTTTCGGGCCAGTTGAATGGATAGGTACAGTATCAGTCAAAAGGGAGACATTGAAGAGGAAGGCCAGGTGGGGAAGGATCAACATATGGAATGTCAGAACAGGTCAGCTCTATTATATAGAGATCTAAGGGTTTGAGGTCAGATGTAGAGTTGCTGGCCGGCTCCATATATGCAGATCTAGGTGATGATCCAGTCTTCTCCATGTATGGCTATCCAGGATTTGATGAAGTCAGTGTCGTGATCTTCATATATGGAGAAGGCCATATTAGGAGACGTGATGTCACGAGGCGATGAGGTCAGTGTCGTGATCTTCATATATTTAGAAGGCCATATATGGAGACGTGATGTCACGAGGCGTGATGTCACGAGGCGTGATGGAATGATGACCATATATGGAGGCATGACACGACTGCAGGGTTTTGCAGGTTTTCATAGTAATCTGCGACCTACAGTTGCAATAACATTACAGATTCAAGGGCAGGCCAAACTCTTCACCTGCAGAAAAAAACTGTAGCTATTCACAATTATAAACTTAAAGGACAACTACAGTACACCCATTTTCATCCTACCTTCAAATTGGTGCTCACTAATACTCATTATAATAGAGGGTATGCACATGACATCATCGTACCTGGAAGTTATGCGGCCACTGAGTGGCAAAAAACGACTTCCTGGCCTTGACAGCCCATTCATCCAAACAGAAAAGTCCTGTCTGATTGCATTAAAAAATGTTAAACTCACCAACATTGCAGCTGTACGAAAAGCTTGAATTATTATTATCCTCTTTCTATCTGCAAAGTTTTTGTTTCATAAAAATCACACCCGTGTGAACTGAGTGGTGTAAGGTATTATATAGCCTGATCAGCTCTGATCTGACGTAATGTCTGACGTAATGAAATCACACCCGGGTGAACTGGGTGACCGTAGCAACCATGCTCATTTTTTGAGCACAGACAGACAGACACGTAAACTAACAAAGCCAGTCGTAGGAGTGGTTTACACCACTAAAAAATCCACCATAGAAACGTTATGAGCTACTTTCTGTCAAGAAATGCCCTGCATTTGATTATTTTTCTAAGTGTCAGAGTTTGGTAAATGGTAAATGGTGCATTTATATAGCGTCTTTATCCAAGGCGCTTTACATAGTGCATTACATTCACCCATTCACACACACATTCATACACTGATGGCGGCGGAAACCATGCAAGGTACCAACCAGCACATCAGGAGCAATTAGGGGTTCAGTGTCTTGCTCAAGGACACTTCGACACTAACTCTGGGGGAGCCCGGGTTCGAACTGGCGACCTTGCAAACTCTACCCCTGAGCCACCGTCGCCACCGCCGCCCCCGCCGCCCCCGCCGCCCCCGCCGAGTTTGGAAGTGCTTGTTTTCAATAACACAACATTTTGCTGCCTTCTGCATTATGTGACATTTAGAAACAGGTGGTACGCAGGACGGTTGAGTGATTTCCAACGAGCGCTTCCAAACTCCAACACTCCATGCTGCTCAATGTTTTACAACTCAGTCTAGATGAGAGGGGCGTGTCCTGATGGGAAAATCATGCATGTGCATACTAATATATCTATACTAATACTAATATATCTATACTAATAATTTCCGTAGCTGTGGACAGTTCAGTCACCCGCCTACCTGAAATCATTGTTAGGCAGGTTTGGTCATTTCAAGATTTAAATGTTTTATTTAACTTTGCGAGAACAATCGCTAGCATGCCATTGACATTTCTGCTAGCTTCAATTCACCATTGATGATGTCAATGGTAGGCGGGTTTCTGGCCAAAGCCCTCCTCTGAGACACAGACAAAAGATTTACTATATTATAATGAGCATTAGTGAGGACCAATTACAGGTTGAAAAGTGAAAAGTAACTATCCTGGGGATGCTGAATATGGTAGTCTACAATTCATTCATAAATAATTAGTCTAATTCACATTACTACCAAAAGGGTACACCAGTATAACATTATATTTAATATTTCTCTCCCAAACACACACGCACGCACGCACGCACGCACACACACACACACACACACACACACACACACACACACACACACACACACACACACACACACACACACACACACACACACACACACACACACACACACACACACACACACACACACACACACACACACACACACACACACACACACACACACACACACACACACACACACACACACACACACACACACACACACACACACACACACACACACACACACACACGCGCTCACTCCCACATTTTCAATCAGCATTTTTGTAAAACAATCTCCCAGGTGTTCAGACTCTTGAGCCTCCACATGTTTGCGTAGTCTGGCTGCATGTGTGATTTGAAGACCACTACTTCTGAAAAGTATACGCTACCTGTAGAGCAGTTCTAAAGGTGGGTTTTGGGGACCCCCAGGGGTCCTTGAAAGGGTTCTAGTGGGTCCCCAGCAAAACGTGGGGCATTTTAAGTACTTTAACCCTATGTTATTTCAGCTATTTGAAAAATAGTCCATGACGCTATATACAATGTTTGAGTACCACTGAAATGGAGATGCCCTAATTCGGTCTCTCCTCTCATGTTCTTCTGTAGTGGCCTGATGAAAATCTAAATGATAATGATCAATCACTGATCAGTGATTTATTTTTATCATTTTAATAGGCCTAGAATAGTAATTTATATGGTTTGTCAAACCCCATGTAGGTTTTTACACACTGAAGTAATTACAAATCCAAAATCCCTTTCTGAGTGTTCCAATTCTGCCCGTGCACACCTACAGATATGAATATGAAAAATGCACCCTGAGAAACAACGTCATACTCCATCTAGTCTAGATGCAGCTAATCGACTCGCCACCGAGGGCGGTCGGAACAGCAATGATGGACATGTCACGGGGGAGTGATGAGACCTGCCGACAGCTAGGAGCACTCGACCCTCTGCGTAAAGAGGTCGGGTGTCAAAGGGAACAGGAGCAGCCTCTTGTTGGACCCACAGCCTCGGGCTCTACAGAGATGAGCCATGGAAGACAGGAGACCGGAGCTTTTCAATCAGGCCACCTCACACCACATAGCCACCGCGTTCCATATTGGCCTCAGAATGAAAAGGAAAAAAAAACAAAAAACAATAAAACTGAAATCAATCGTTAGCAGCCCTGGGGGCATTCAAACAACTGGAGGGTGGACGGGAGATGTGGGGAGGCTGGATGAAGGATAAGGTGGCGTTATGATAACTTGAGGGTGGTGGCAGTATGATAACTTCCCATAATCATTTCCACTGAGCAAAGAACCATCCTTTCAACTCTATCAGGATTTTGAATGCAGCTCTGTAGCATGCCCTTGAAAATGCACCCTGTGTATACATTTATCAATATATATATATATAGGCTACAATAGCATATCTTTGAAACCACAAGATATCTTATCCATTGTGTCCTTCAACTGCATAAAGCCAAGTTTGTATGTCTCCTAAATCAACCCTATATCCACAATACAGCATTTGTTATCTCTGCCAAAAGACTGGATATTGTTTTCACCCTTGGCTTGTCCATATGTTTGTCTTTCTGTTTGTTTGATATCCCCGCCAGGCAGTGGCGTGCACAGATAGACACTAGGGGGTGCTGGAGCACCCCCTGCCCTTTTGGCAATGTGTCATAAAAAATAAAAAAATACAAATCTTTTCACAGTATAGTGGACAATGTTGACATTGATCAATTCTTGATAAGAAAAAGCTTCTAATATAATATTTAGGCCCCAAAATCTATAAATCTCACACTATTAAGGCACTATCCACGCGCTGCACAAGATGCCCATTTTTCACATGAGCACCTGCCCCTCTAAATGTCTGTGCACGCCACTGCCGCCAGGCCAGAACGGCTGAAAGGTTAGGGATTATGTTTCCCTCTGTCTGTGAACAGCTAATCTCAGGCAACCGCTGCACTGATCAACATGAAACTTTGCACGCACAATCCTTGTGTAAAGTCTTGTGTAAAGATTTATCGGATTTGTCATATTCCATTCCGAGTTACAATTGACTACCAAAGTTTGCAAGTGGGGCCCGTTTTTCACAGAATGCCCCAAATCCTGAATTGATCTGATCTGTTAAACTTCCATCCATGACATTCCCCTGCCAAATTAGGCACCAAATGCTCTCATTCATCATGTGACAATGACTGTCAAACAAGGTTTTCATATTCTATAATATCATTTGCCTCTTCATCAAATTGTGGCCAGGTTCTATTTCTTCCAAACGCAACATCCAATCATCCCTTAATTGGAATCACATGAGGGGCTCTACAGAGCACACCTCCAAAAGTACTTCTGACCAGGGGCCGCAACAAAGGCGCAAAGTTGCACCATCTGTCGTACAAACTCTTTCCCCCACAGCTTCCACGTGTCTCATAGGCACAGCCATGGGTAGGCAACTAGGCAACCTCACCTGGCTGAGATCTCTGGTCCGAGGAGCGCACTTTTCTATTTGGTGTTGATTTTGCTCACAGGACACTAACATCTTACTCATTTTCAGTCGCCTGTCTTTTACCCCCCAAATATCACTAATCCTGGTAGATGGAATCTGCTAATGTTCTACTTTGGTTGCCAAACACGTAAAAACTCCATGCCTGCAGATAAGCCCCAAATTTGCCATGAAGGCATATCTGGTCTGGCTGTCTGGATTAGAGAGATTTACCATGCAGGCAACCAGAGATATGTGACATGGGGTTCAGAGTGGGAAACCTCACCCACCATATTCCACAGACAAAGGCTGGTGCTGAATGAAATTATGTTTCCTTCCCTTTTATACAGCTAATTTCTCATTCATTTCTATTGTTGTATAGCAAAGAATAATACATGCCGGTATGACAAAGGATCAACACATTGAAAAGGCTGGACAATTTGAACAATTTACATTAACTTTAAGGGACAGATCAAATAGATCTGATTCTGAATGAACTGACGTCAGACAAAAGGTATAGGCCTACTAATATACAGACATGTTGGACAATTAGATGTAGTTGGATAAGCTTACACCACAAAATGAAGTAATTACTCTTCAGAAACATTTCACTGTAATATAACGAAGAAAACAAAAGACTCAAAGCATTCAATAACTGAATGAAATCACATTGGCCTCCCTGTGATGAAATCTCATAAAATCATTACAAATACCAAGGCCTGCACCATAGCAAAGATAGAATCATATTGTTGTTATAATGTATTGGATACTGAAGATACAATGCAGGATTAAAATGTGTATGCATAAATAATGGTCAGTTCATTTCAAAAAAAGGCACGAAAATAAACACTTTGTGTTCACTTCGTCATTGTTTCCACCACAATCAGTTATTTTCAGGCACACTGTTGTATGTCTCCAAATTAATTAAAACACTTGAGCTGGGTTTACTGCAAAATTAACCTTGCAAAATTAACACACTAGATTTGAACACCCAACATCAACACCACCAGCCACCGTTGCCTCCAGAATGAAAAAATAGAGGAAAGTAAAAAAAGAAAAAGAAAAGCTAAATGTGTCACTAGGAAACCATGTTGAAGGTACCACTAAAGCAGAACCTCTGTGAGGTGAGTGTGGACTACCTCTCCGAGATGTCATACAGAGCTGACAATATGACTGCAGCAGTATATCAATAGCCGTGTGGTCCTGTCTACCTGCCCATAGAAGGCCTTGGAGCTATATGTTCCAAATCCAACAGTGCATAGGATTAGTGGTGACACAGGACTCAGGAGACTCACTTTAAAGTTTGACTCATGGGGACAAACGCAATGTATACCCGAGGCTAAGTGTAGTATCACTGCCTGAGTCAACACTTGTTTAAAAAAGAATACCAGCTCGTAAGACAAAGGATCAACATGTTGAAAAGGCTGGATAATTTTTTTCATTAACAATTTACAGGGACAGATTAAGTACAAGCAATATAAACATGCATATTATGCTTTCAATAGTATCTGTGTCATAACTTCATATATAGCTGTGGTAATATCTGGCATCAGGATACAGTGGAGACACTTCATCACATACTTTGATTACAAAATCACAGTAGCAGAATAACCACATAGGCTACTCAAAATATAAATATAGCCTGCAGCAGATTAGATAATGATTGTCTATTATCGACCACAGTACAATCTTTGAGTCAGTCTGTTGGAATTCCATGAAATTCTACCCTTCTGTGTTCTTTCAAGCTCAGTGTATTGATTCATTATCCCTTACTCCCCGGTGCATTGACTGCTAAGATCCACGCATACAATGCAGCAATGCATTGGATAGGATATGTTAATTTACCCGCACATATATGAATCATTAATATTGTAGCATGAACAATAAAGGCTGAAGTTAAACTCTTAAAGTCTGGATCAAAAAGAAGTGTGACATTTAAACTATGTATATTTTTATTATTAATATTTTCTGTGATGCGATGCGACACTGAGTGGGCAGTTAAGGAAACTTTCAGCACCACAGCAGGTGGACAGCACCACAATTGCCTCCCTCGTCTGCTCAGATACGTGGCACTCAATACTAATCGCACTTATAAGAGTTATTTCCCTATTATTGTCGATAACACTATAATTTTCACATAAGGCTGAACAAAATGTAACATGTAGCACTGCTTCTAATGTGCACACTGAAGAAGTATTAAGTATTCTTTATGCCAGACTGGAGTCCGTGCTCCTTAAACTAAGCGCGTGTCCACAGAATTTCCCAACTGTTCTGAAGCCTATATGGTTCATGACATATACTCACACACACATGCAATGCAGATATAAAACATTGCAAAACTATCGTATGATTCGTATCCATGCCAACAAAACAGCAATAGCCTATACACCATTCACCAAACCATGTGCTCTTTTCGCACATAAAGTGGAATCCAACTTACCTTTCCGAAATGTTCCGTATGGGTTTCTGCGAGGCAATCTCTTAAAAACACAACTGGTCCATACCGGGAGCTCTGTCAAACTTTTACGAGAACCTCACGTTGTTGCCTACAGCGCAAACACCCTGGCGAAATAATAATGCCCTACCACTGCAGCAGCAGTCGAGCGATTTGCGTTATCCTTTAATGATAAATGATTGGTCACTTAAAGCAAATCAGAGTCCTTTGAAGAAACCTAATCCTTCACACATAAAAAAGGAAATCTGTGCCATTATCTGTAGTGCAGTTTAGCGCAGCGATGAAGCGGCAACGCGCACACGTCTGTCCATGCTTCTCCTGCGCTGCGGGCAGCCTCTCCGTTCTCTGCGTGGTCTTAAAGCTGCGCTGCACGCTAGGACATGTGTGCATGTTTCGTATAGCATATAAGTGAAACTGAAAAAGACCAAAGAATTCTCGAAATAATTGCCTTTCAAACGGCAGCGATATTAATGAAACATGTTTGGACTATAGTATAAATAATACATTCTCTACATGGGGCTAAAAAAAAAGAAGAAAAAAGAAGAAGAAGCAAGCTACATAATTTAAGCACTGTAGAATCTCTCCCGAGTCCCACTTTAATGATCACGTGAGCTATATCAACCTCCTTCTCAACAACAAAGTTGTCGGTAGCAGTAATGCAGCCTCACCTTCACGTTTACCACTGGATCAGGATCACATGTGAATGGGATTACAGCTCCAGATATTTTAAATATAAAATATTAGCCTCTAGGCTACTCGTTATGTATATATATATATAATCCCTCTAAAAACGAGGACTATAGCCTATTGTAGGCCTATATACCGGTAGCCAGCATGGTTATTGATGAAAACATTTAAAAAAGACATTAATTCGGCAAAGATCTAAATGTCTAAAATGTAGCTACTGGAAATTAAAGTTCTGATTTATAAAATGCAAATATTCTGAAATCTCCCCTCAAACTATATCACCACAATGAGATTGGAGATTATCCTCTATTGATTGAAAACTAAATCCAAATGACAAAAGATTCTACTTTGCTTCAAAATTTAAATGTTATACTGATGCATGTATGTATTCCATCATGCCTTTAAATCTGTCCCTCACTTCATGCATTATTCTTCCCATGTCTTTATCTGTTTGTATATTCAGTACCAAGCAATTTTGCACTGCAATGTTTTTACAATCTCATGTATTTCTATAAGGGTAAATAAGGATGTAACCTCTCCTCCCTGTCAATCATTGCTGGCGCTGGCTTTTTTTTAAATGGATTGAGCAGACATCCAGAGCCATGACTTGCTTTCCGCCTCTGCCTGCATCTTAACAGCCCTGTCTGGGGTGACCTGCAGTGTGGGAGTGGGGTCATGTCCAGAGGGAACGGAGAATGCCAGTCAGTCCTAATTCTCCCCACAAACTCATAATCCTACACATAGACCCATAAGGGGGCCTTGTTTTTCATAAGGATGTATGTGTCCGTAGGGTAACCGCTCACTGTTGCCTGCAGTGTTTGACCGACGTCTGAATTGATTTGAATGCTGTGACGGGAGAAGATGCCCTGTCTGTTCGGATGTTAAATAATAATCATGCTTCATTATATTTTCGTTTAATTATGTTCAAGGTCCTTGTATCGAGGTTAACATGACAAATGGCTGTCAGCATTGAGGTGGACGAGTGCATGCTGTAGGAGTTTGTTATGCACAGCTCCAAGCACTGCAGCACAGGTGAACATGAGCCTTACTAATGCCTTACTATAGAGCTTCTATTGCGCATTTGATATATCAACTTAAATACTCTTTGCAACACTATAGGAATCTGCCAGACCAGTGGTTCCTATAAACTTTTCATGTCAAGGACCCACAAATTGACACTAATTAGCCCGCGGACCCCCATTTGAAAAGATATGCCAGGGACTACATAAGATATTTTTTGTATTATGGCTCTAGCAGTGATTCTTCTCAACCATTTTCATTTCAAGCACTCACAGTTTGACATTCATTAGGCTATGGACCCTCATTTAATATATATATATATATATATATATATATATATATATATATATATATATATTGTAAAATCAATATACAAATGGAACCAAATGGACCCGTTAGGATTTGTACACTCTCTGAGTTACAGACCCATGAAGGGTCCATTTAGTTGCATTTAGGTGAGGACCCCCTGGAAGTCACTCAAGGACCCCTGGGGGTCCCCGGACCCCACTTTGGGAACCACTGTGCCAGACCATTGTGAGTACTACTCATGGGGAGCATGATTTGTGGCCATTCATTCATGTTGTATTAAAGTACATTTGCAAATGGCACTCCCTTAACATGAGACTGCCTGATTCATCTGCCAGATGTGTAATTTTAGGTTCTGGTAAATATCGAATTATTGTTTTTGTCTGTGACAATGTAAAATGTAGGTGATCATTTGTGAAATATTGCCAAGAAAAAAAGGATATGAATTTCTTCCAAGAGATAACATTGTCTTTGTCTGAATCAAACTTTCATAACACAAAAATAGGAAATGAATGTTTCTAACAAACTTCAGAAGTCCATTGACATTTCGGTTTAGAAACCCTTATAAAACATGTATAGAAGATAATGGTAGGAATAGAGTTTGTGCAGGAATATTGATTTGTGAAATACATTTTCAAGTGAGATAGCCAATACTTATTTGAATGTGATGTGCCCACAGTAAAATAAGAATATTAATAGAAGATTTCACTGCTCAGAGTGTAGGTCTCCATCAGGCCATCCATGGGTTTAGTATACCCAAGGCGGCAAGGCCGAGAATGTGGAAGGAATTGAATCTGAAAGGTCTGACTGATACACCTTGAGCAAATATCCCCAGAGATAACGTGTACCAATTTGTGTGAATTTTGTACAAATCTATGTGGTTATGGACCACATATGTGGAACAAACTCCCACAAGTCAACTGATACAAGTCTCAGTTCTTTTAAATCACAGCTTTTTTGAGGGGTGATAGCCCCTCCTATGCCCAGCTTTGTGTGTTTGTGTGTACCCCATAGCGATGATTTGATAGGCTGAGCACCCGCATAGTGATGATTTGATTGGCTGAGCAATGTAGGCATTGAGGATAAAAAGTGAGGAGAGGAAATTGAGGACGCCACAAATGATTAGCCGGAATGGAGTTGAGGATAAAAAGTGAGGACAGAAAGGTGAGGACGCCAATTGTGATTGGCTGGAATGTGATGATGTATGATGATAAGAGCGCCCCTCACTTCACACGGGTCACAGGTGTGATTTTTCTTTTACTGCTGCCATTCATTGATGTTTATTTTTTTGAGGGGCACTAGCCCCTCCTATGCCCAGCTTTCCGGGTTTGTGTAAATACAAACATTGGCTTGTGATTGGCTGATCACCCCATAGCGATGATTTGATTGGCTGAGCAGAGCAGAGTACACAACGAAGATAAAAGTGAGGGCAGAGAAGTGAAGATGCAAATTATGGGGTGCTAGCCCCCCTCAAACGTGTGAGGGGTGCTATTATCATCATACATCATCATACATCATCTCATTCTGGCCAATACGCAGAGAAGATAATTGTTCATATCGTAACTGCATCAGGGGGTTATCTATTGGGAGAAACAAATTGTCTATTGGGAGAAACAAATTGTCTATTAGGAGAAACAGAGAGAAAAATAGTCAGAGAGATAGACAGACAGATAGCCGGAACTACAGAG